>NC_056592.1:10881645-11049145 GCF_018340385.1 Cyprinus carpio
ATTGATATTCTTTATTCTTACTATATCAAAAGCCTTACAGTGTGCCATCTTCCTGTTAAATGCAGTAAGTCTGACGGCTGCTGTGTGAGAAGTCTGTACATTGACTTCCGCAAAGACCTGGGCTGGAAGTGGATACATGAACCTTCTGGTTATTATGCCAACTATTGCACTGGCTCTTGCTCTTTCGTCTGGACTTCAGAAAATAAGTACTCACAGGTAGCAATCAGGACTGACAGATGCTTTGAAATGTTTTAGAACTGGACAGACCGAAAATATGGGTCTGATATTGTCTGATTTTCTTTGCCTACAGGTTCTTGCGCTATATAAGCATCACAATCCTGGTGCATCTGCTCAACCCTGCTGTGTACCTCAGGTTCTAGACCCACTGCCCATCCTTTACTATGTGGGCCGGCAACATAAGGTCAGAATAGATTTTACTGATGTTTTTGATGTCACTTTCATCAGTGGTCAACAGAAATATCATCTAAACAATGCCCCTATAACTTTTCCCAGGTAGAACAACTGTCAAATATGATTGTGAAGACCTGCAAGTGTTGCTGAAAGCCCTATCTCTGTTTGGTTCTGATGAGCAAAATCAAGAGAGGAACATTTTGAGGCAGCTGTAACCCAGTATTTTCTGAGGGGAACTATTTTATTCCTGTTTTTTTCTGCTTGTCCTTTTCATTTTACTTGACTCCACTGTGCCACACTTAGATGTACTGATTGTTTTATACTGTTGTACGTTTATGTTGAGAATGATACTCTACACATGTTGTCATAAAAGTTGTAATATTCATTGTTTGATATAGAGGTGTTAACTATTATTTAGCAGAAAATCAAACTGTGACTTAAAATTTTCATCACAGTTCAGGTGTAGATTATTCTGAATAATTTTTTTAATGTATTAAGTGGAATATAATGATTCTCTGTTCTGTAACTTATTACTTAATTATGCTGTTGACATTAAAAAAACCTTTCTTGTTTTTAAATATTTGCTTGCAAATTATTTTTAATTCTTTTCTAAAATATTTGTTTTGTTTTGTAATTAATCCCTCTGAAAACACAGAATAAACAGTTTTAATATCATAATGTATTAGCTCCAAAAGTAAGCACCATTGCTACAATGTAATTCAGGTTTTTGAAAATCTGTGCTGTTGGTGTTATTTTATTGCTGTATACTGTATTTGTGATCACCACTGAACTGTTGTTGTTCTGTTTTTCCCAGAATCCACATTTGTTACAGGTGTTCAGGAAAGACAATTTCCTGCCAGCTATTTTGTTATGGCTTCAGAGCTGACAAGGCTTTTTTGTTTGTTTGTTTGTTTTTATAAAAGGAAGTGAATTAAAAGTTTGTACACTGTGTGGAAGATTACTGCATTTTATGTAATTTATTTTACTGTTACTGAAAATATAACAGAATTAGAGCCAGTTAATTCTGATGAATTATGTTTATTTACCAGTTTGATATATATACTGTATATATATATACACATACATACGTGTCCCTCATAGCAATTTAATGATAAGAAATATGACATTTATCTTACTTATTTTTTTTTTTTTATTTTTTTATGGGACTGAAGTTAAAAATAGACATGTGTGTATATGGAAAGTGTGTGTAAAAAAAACAAAAAACTAAAAAAAATCCACAATTTCATTGTTTTAGTCCTTAACATGTCAGATGGTAATCAGAAAGAAATGCTTTCATCCTTAATTGTCTCCCCTATTTTTTTTTCCAAAAAAATATTAATGTGACAAGTAGTTACGTGGTTGAAAACTGTAACACATTTGAAGGAATACATTGTCTTCAATTTGACTCATATTGTCCCCTTCTTTCTGGGTCAACATATCTGCATGCCCAGCACTGTCTTTCTGCAACTAATGTGAATGCAATTTCTGATGTAGGATGCTTGTCAGTTTAAGTGGTCATATTATATCAAATATTGTATTTTAAAAATACGAGTTGTCATGATTTTGGTAAGTATACATTTACTGAAACCAAGACTATTTTATATTTTTTTAATTAAATTATTAATAAATGAAATAACTCAACCTTGTCATGAGTTTACAACCTAGAAACAATGAGAAATCTATATATTTGTGTCGGGTTTGAGTGGGGTTTTTCTCTCAAAACGGCCACTTCTCCTCGTGTAGTGTAAGAGAGCAGTTGTTAAGTTGTTAATCTTGACTGTATCCTTCCTGACTACGCCTCAAAAATATGAATAAAAAGTATGATAGGCCTACTGCTTACCATTTTCTGCACATTTTCTGGAGTCTAAATTATTATGGGCATAGAATGGTTAGTGTGACGAGGTTGTGTTCAGACTAAGGGACATAAATTTAAAGTTTGCATTTTTTTAGTAAAATATTTTTTCACAAGAAAGGAGCACAAATAAATGCTTACATTATTGCCAAAAACTATAAACACTGTGTATATTTTGTTAATAATTTTCTAAGTACAATTTTAGTGATTTGCCTCAGGGACATGACAAAATGTTTGGTCTAAGATAGAAATAGAAATAAGATATTTATATATTTAAATGCAGTAATTATTTTTATTCATTATTAAGGTAATACCAAAGTATTGTGAATATCTTTTAATACTTCATTTTTGGTGAACCACCACTTCAAAAAGTCTGAATGTTACAGAATCCCAGAATTACCCAACAGGAGAAGTAAAGAGTTTGAGGATATCTTTAGATTTTTGTCCTATGCTGCCATCTAGTGGAACAACTGGAGTGAAGCTATTTTAGTATTATTTGCACTTTCCACAAATGAATGGACATGAATACAGGTTCTTCGACATGATTCTAAAGTGATTAGATGTTTGTTATAAAATATATTCTGACATTCTGAGCTTCCAATATGGAATTTCACTCCAATATTTATTACACTTGTTAGGGATTGTGTTGCAGGCTTTTCCTGCCCTCATGTTAAATCATTTATACAAATATCTATGGCGCCCTCTATTGGATACACATGTACCATACAATTTCATTACAGTTCAGAACTGAGAGTGCTTACCTTGGCCTACTATCCAAATAATTATGGGGATTTATTTTAATGCCACTAAACATGCATGCATATGTAAGTGAAATAAGTAATCTTAGGTTTTGTTTCTCAATGAAAATATCATTGACTCCAGTAATGCAATATTGTAAGCATAATCCAAACAAGATGGTTTTTAGTCAAATAATGCTGAGAGTGGGGATTTGTTTGCCAGAGTTAATTGCAGTGTTTTATTACATATGCCAAACTTTAATCGGCCAGTTGGTAGAGTAATAGTTCAGATACATTACAAGAAGCCTATACTACATTCTCTGCAGCGATAACTACTTTCTGCTGGCCAATAAGGTTTAAGAGACTGTACCTTTAAGTACTAGTTACAGTACCAGTTTATTAGCTGGATTGTTTTACAGATTGATTTATGATGGCTTTGATTTCTCAAGAGCAGAGTTTGCACCAACAAAAGCTTGCATAACATCACTGGTGTTTTACTTCATGTAATCATAAGTGTTGAAGTGGGTATGACAATGGATGAATTGCAAAGCACAAAAATCAGTATTAAAATAATACTTATATAAAATAAGCAGATAGCTTAAGGAGAAATAACCTTTGAGCATGAAGAATGTAAAGGCAGTTAATCTTATAACAAATACTTTTAATGGTTACGATTTAAGAGCACATCCAGGAGGATACCATCACCTGGCCTTGTCTCGGTAAGAACTCGAGCCTGGATCCTTGATAGCACAGTTAAACCAATCTAAAAAAGACAGAAAACAAATACACATTTAGTTTGGGGCTGCTTATTCCTAAAAGATACTGCCCAACAAATCAGACACCTTTGTATGTCAGGGACAAATAAAGATATTTGTTAACTTGGTGGTACTATAGGCAGTGCTTGACCAGCCCTGAGCAGTATGATCCCCTGCCTGTGCATCCTTCTGCTAGAAGATATAGAATGCATTTTTGTGTTTAAAAACATGAGATGCAGGGCAGTAATTGTTTTTTTTTTTTTTTTTAAAGAGTAAGGTCTAAAGATGTTTTTTAAAAGTTGAAATCAATTGGGAAAACAACTGGAAACATTGGAAACATTGCAGTGGAATTGAAAAAGACTTTCTGTGTGAATGGCCTCTTATATAACAGAATGTTGCGAGGATTTTAGTACAGAATGCTGAATGACCATCATAATATAATATAATATAATATAATATAATATAATATAATATAATATAATATAATATAATATAATATAATATAATATAATAATGTTCAAAAAAGCTAAAAAACAAAAACAAAAAAAAAAAAACAACAACAAAACAAAAACAAAACAAAACAAAAAAAACAGGAAAGGTCTACAGACCTATCAAAACTTGAGCGGCACATTTTTAGAACTTTGTATCATGCACAAAACTGCAAAAGATGCATGTGCAATATATATTATAACAATATTATATTATAACACAATGTGTTATTGTAATTTATATCATGGTCTGTCTGAATATTCGATTCTGATTGGCAGGCAGGTATGCATTAAAACCATTTAATGCACAGGTAGTTCCAAGTAAGTTTAATCACCATTCTAAGCGCTGCTTTAATTGATCCACACACACATCACTTGCACAGAAAGAGAGAGAGAGAGAGAGAGAGAGAGAGAGAGAGAGAGAGAGAGAGAGATCCCGCTGCGCACAGAGAAACGTTAAGGAGCAGGCCAACATAAACTTCATAATAACCCCCACCAAACAATAGTTAAAATCGCTGCTTAGATACTGGATCACTGCATTATATTCCTCAGCAACGAGGAGGTAAAATCTCTGTTTAAGTAGCTAAAATTACAACTTTAATGTTTGTAGAAAGAGACGCAGCAGGTAATTCACACACACAACTGTCATCTTTCTCTCTCTCGATCAAACGATTGATAATTAATTCAAATAAATGCTTATACCATGGTCTGTCTGACTATTCGATTCTGATTGGCAGGCAGGTGTGCAGTAAAACTGTTTAATGCACAGACAGTTCCAAGTCAGATTAATCACCGTTCTATATTAATGCGCTGCTTTAATTGATGCACACAAACACACACACAAACATAGAAAAACAGGAAACTTCTTGTCGTCGCTGCCCTGTGACTTACATTGATAAAATAGCTTAAGTTACATACTGGATAGCCACGTTATATTTCTCAGCAATGAGGTGGTAAAATCGCTGTTTTTTAAATATATAAATAATTAACTCAAATAAATGTGGTCTTACCACAATATTTAAAGGAGTCATTTGATACAATTTCAAGTTTTCATTTCTCTTTGGAGTTTTACAAGCTGTTTGTGACTAGATAAGATCCCTAAAGTTGCAAAGACTAAAGTCTCAAACCCAAAGAGATATTCTTTATAAAAGTTAAGACTTGCCCTCCTAAAATGCTTCATTTAAACATGCCCCCACATGTCTACGTCACTGTGTAGGAAGATTTGCACAACACCGCCCAAATGTTCACGCAAAGAAAGAAGGTATAACTGTGATTCTCACTGTAGTATCATTGCTGCCGCTGCTGCCATGTTGTGGAGATGCTGTGTTTCGTTGTAAAAGCGAAACTACTTTGTTTGGTGTTCCAAAAGAGGACATAACTCAGTGGTTAAATTGTATTTACAACACTGTTCCAGAACAGTTCAACACAAATATTCAGATGTGTGCAGCGCATTTTTCGGAGGACTGTTTCCTGAACCTGGAAGAGTAGCCTACAATGGCTGTGTAGGGGTGTAAATTGGATGATTCGTCACGATACGATATGATAACGATTTTCATACCCAGCGATACGATATTTTCCGATACCTCAAAAAATTCTACGATACGATTACGATTCGATTCGATACAGGAGTATATCGAACGATATATCGATATTTTGATATTTTATATCTATTTTAAACAACCATCTACATTTTTATTAACCGAAGCACGGATTTAATATATATAACAAGAACATTAATCTGAAAATTTTACATTCTGTACCTCAATTGGGACATTCACAACAAAAAAAATAGGCCTACACATTTTTTTTTTTAAATAATAAAGAAAATAAACAATTGGAAAAACAATTCTGGCTGCTACTATGGGCTCAGTGTTAAAAATCTTTTCTACAGATAACCAAATTACAAGCAATAGCAGAAAATAACTACAATACAACAAAGTTCAATAAACAGTGATTTTCAGGTTTTTCAGCTCTCAGTTTTTCAGGTACGCTACAGAAATGTAATAGGCTAATCACATGTAAATAACTGCACAGTCTTCACTCTATAAATTAAATATAGATGAATCATTTCTGATGTTATAACGGTTTATTTAGTCAGGAGCAGTGAGCACTTGTATTTTTCTTTGACAGCATTAGATTTATTATTAGTTTGCTTTCACTTTAAGACCGAAGCACGGATTTAATATATACTGATACACACGCCTTTTCTTTCTCAACTGTTTACGTTAAGACATATGCCTAACGACTGTGTTTACTAGGATATTCGTCAAAATGCACATTTTGATTTAATTTTGTCTATATTTATTCATCCATGCACAAAAAAGCGGAAGAGAGCTTTATTTAGTATTCACGCGGTCTAGACGCGGCTGTCTGTGTGCGCTGAAAACTTCACACACAGCGCTCGACTATTCCACCAACAATCCCGAGCGACTTTTATGCTTCGCCTTGTGCCTTCGGGCAAGGGCAGTCCTTATATCGAGTCCTGATTTGTGAGTTTGAATGAGAATGCACGCGTTGGCGGTAATGCATAGACGGACATTATGTGAAAATGTGGACAGTGCAAATAAAGGTGCCTATTTATACTACAGATATCGATATTTTACGTGTGGCATCGATGCATCGTATCGTCAGACATCGTATCGATGTATCGATCCATATCGATGAATCGTTACACCCCTATGGCTGTGCACAAAGGTTGTTTCTATAAAGAGGGGCAGTTCCAACTTTACAAGGACAGTCTGGCGATTCTGACTCACAGCCTGTAAGTACATTTTCATATTTAAAGAATTTGCCACGGACGATTCAAATGTTTTGAGCAGAGTAGAGTAGCACTTGTTGTCTGTCCTATCTCAGATCACAAATGCAGACATGGTTTTATGTTTACGCAGTGCAATGCAAAACAATGTGTAAAAAAAACAGTAAAAGTAATTATAATCAGTAATTATGTCCCCACTGGATGCAACAAATGACTTGTTTGTAATGGATTTAATTGGTTTTGTCTCGTTGCGTCAGGACATGGCATCACAGTATGGTAAGGGGCATAACATTTCTGTCACACGCTTGAGGTATTCGGCCAATCACAACGCACTGGATAGCTGGCCAATCAGCGTACACCTCACTTTTCAGAACAACGAGCTTTGTAAAGATCGACGCGTTTCAGAAAGGGGGCATAGAGGACAAACTATATTGTACAGTATGTGGAAAATAATGTGTTTTTACCCTACACGTCAAATATTTTGCTGCAAACATCATTCAAACAATCAAACAGCTTTTAGTTGTCAATGCTGGCAAATGATAATGGTATAAGTGGGATAATGCACAGCTAGCCATGCATCAAACATTTTTTAATTTACAGGAGGATGTACGGCGAAATGATTAAACCGACGCTTGGAACTGGTCGCGTCCATAGACATTGACTAATTGAGAGGTTTTTTTTGTTGTTTTTTTTTTTGTGTGAATTTAAATATAAACATTACATTAAGATATCAGATGATCTGCACTATGGATTAAAATATTTGTAAATATTCACTGTTGGTCTACAAACATAGCCTACAGGAGACAATTGAATTAATGTTTTTGAAAAAAAAAAAAACATTAACATTACACATTTAATTAGTGAATAAAAAAATTAATACACATATTTGGATCAAATGGACAATGTAATGATACATGATCTACTATAGCCTAATTATATTCACTGTAAGTTTTCATATATACAGGAGATGGAGTGATATATGTTGTTGTGAATTTATATAAAGTTACATTTAGATATTAACCATATTTAGCCCATCAGACATACAGTGTAATCATATGGACCATCAATGACATATTTAGTATTGATTTATGCTTTAGTATTCACTATTGGTTGTCATACGGCAACAGAACATTGTCCTACAAAGCATTTTATAAAGACAAACACAGTTCACCCTTTTCTAAAATTCCAAGGGCCATTTAGCCATCTGAGAAGAAAAAGACAACTTTGTGTACAACAATATTATTTATTAACACCATTTATTAAAAACAGAAATTAGGATGACTCCCGTTGTTGACTCTTTTTAATTGTTGTTCAGTCCTCCAGTCAAAATGCTCCTTCTCACTGATAAAAAACAAAACAAAAATTAGATAGTCAAGTCAAGTCTGCTTAATTGTCAAATCTTCCACATGTACAGTACATGCATACAGAGAATTAAAAATTGCGTTACTCTCAGACCCATGGTGCATACAGATAACACTAACAGTAGAGCCTAAAAATCCAGATAGATACAGATCAAATATAAAATATAAAATACAACTATACAAATAAGGGCATGTAAAAATAAAGTTAAATAAAGCAGCACAAGGCACATGACAAATAGAGTGCAAACCAGTGAAGTGAACAAACAGTGCAGATAAAAAGATTGTAGTGCAAAAAAGCTTATTCAGTCTGATTAAAGTGACAAAGGGCACAGAGCAGTTCTTTTATTTAAACTGACTGAAGAGGTAGTAGAATGACGTCAGTTCTATGCTGAATGAGGTAGTGAGCAGACCAATGCTGCACAAAGTGACTGGTGCATGTCATCGTATGTTAGTGGGAGGGGGGAGTGGAAGGTCCTGGGGGTGTAGGATCTGGGGTGGGGGGGGGGGTTTGAGTCATAGTTCAGTGTGACTGCTTGTGCTTCTTGGCCAGGCTGAAGAGGGGAAGTGGGGGCAGGTTTCGGGCTCAACGAGTTCAGCTTCCTGACAATGATGAATGAGCTGTCCTTCAATCTGCTGGTCCTGGCCTGGGGAGTCCGCAGATCCTCCTGATGGCACCAGACTGAAGAAGCCTTGTACGGCTGTGTGGGATCACCTGCAATGCAGAGGGCTTTGGCGAGGAGATGGGGTTCCGTAGAGAGGAGGAGGGGCCACCAATGATCTTCTCAGCTGCTCTCACTATGTGTTGTAGGGTCTTCCGGCAGGACGCGTTGCAGGCGCCATACCACACAGTGATACAGCTCGTTAGAATGCTCTCGATGGTGCCTCTGTAGAAGGGGCACATGATAGGGGCCGGGGTTCTAGCTCTTCTCAGTTTGCGGAGGCTGTAGAGACACTGCTGTGCTTTCTTGGCCAGTGCTGCTTTGTTTTCAGTCCAAGAGAGGTCCTCTGTGATGTGCACACCCAGAAACTTGGTGCTGCTCACTCTCTCCACAGTCGCACCATTGATGGTCAGAGGAGCATGCTGAGTGTGCACTCTCCTGAAGTCAACAACAATCTCCTTCGTCTTCTCGACATTAAGAGAGAGATTGTTGTCACTGCACCAACCGGCCAGGCAGCTCACCTCGCTCCTGTAGTTTGTCTCATCTCTGTTGCTAATGAGACCCACCACTGTCGTGTCATACACAAACTT
The DNA here is from genome assembly GCF_018340385.1 of Cyprinus carpio. Taxonomy (NCBI): domain Eukaryota; kingdom Metazoa; phylum Chordata; class Actinopteri; order Cypriniformes; family Cyprinidae; genus Cyprinus; species Cyprinus carpio. The sequence continues at coordinate 10,891,254 of NC_056592.1, forward strand.
AATAAAGAGGTTGGAGTTGTGTGACGGTGTGCAGTCGTGTCTTTGTGACTGTTACATCATAAATACACTTGGTGATGTAGGCAGTGACAGTCTCTGAGTACTCTTGGAGGTCTGTGGTGTTATTGTATGTGGCAGCCTGCTTAAACATATGTCTTGAAGAGCCTCTGACGACCCTTCCAGCCACACTTGAATTTGATTGTGAACTGGTTTGGCGACTTTAACGAGCTGTCTGTATGCAGGCATTAGCATGACAGTGATGTGGTCTGAGGCACCAAGGTGGGGGAGGGGGAGGGCTTTGTAAGCTCCTCTCTGTGTGGTGTAAACAAAGTCTAAAATGTTATTACCTCATGTTGGAAAGTTAATGTGATGGTGATTTTTAAAAACACATTCTTTAAGTCTGCATGGTTGAAATCCCCAGATGATGAGAAAAGCATCAGGTTGGGCTGTCTGCTGCTCACTGATGTGCTGGTACAGTTGGTACATGTGCTGTTGCTAAGCCATGTTTCCGTGAACACAAAAACACAACAGTCTCTTACAGTCCTCTGAGTTGAGCGTAGTAATCAGATGTAGTCCAGTTTATTGTCCAAAGAGTCTACGTTAGCCAGTACGATGGTGGGGATAGGTTAGCTCACTGGCTTGTGAGGGTTAGCCGTTAGCCTAGCCCGGATACCTCCGCACTTAACCCTCTTCTGCTTCCTCTCACGTCGCTTGTGGCGCCTCCGCTGTGGGCGAGATGCAGTGGTGAGGGTCGGTGATGGTGAAGGCCTCCGGAGCAGACCGAGGTACCGCAGCTCTTCCGTGTGCGCGGAGTTTAACTCTAAAAATGTGGTTCTGCCGACATCCAGCAGAAACTCAAGACTGTATCCACGCTTAAAGAGAGGTAGACACGATGAAGACATACAAAAACACTGCGAATCACAAGACAAAAAACACATAATAACTACCAGGGAGAACAGAACGAATCGCTTGATCACACACCACCCCAGTTATCTGATGGGAGTGAGAGAAGCCGCTGCGTGTGGACGCGCCACCATCTTGTTGCAGAAATGGTTATTTGTGAATAATGGCAGGATGTCATGTTTGACCATGTTTTCCCTTATAGTATCCTTACAGTACCTTATGTAAATGACAGGTCCTTGCAAAAAATTCTCCTTAGCCTTTAGGATGGACAGATTTTCCACAAAAGCCAGGGCACAGATAATGGACTACCAGAGAAAGAACTGAGATACCCCAAGTAGCCTAGCCCAGTCGTGGCCAAAAGTTTTTGAGAAATTACCCGTAAATATTTAGTTTTCAAAAAAGTTTGCTGCTAAAACTGCTTTTAGATCTTTTGTTTTCAGTTGTTCTGTGATGTACTGAATATAATTACAATGCACTTGCAGCACGTTTCAAAGGCCTTTTATCGACATTACATGACATTTATGCAAAGAGTCAGTATTTGCAGTGTTGGGCCCTTCTTTTTTCCAGGACCTCTTGCAAATCTACTGGGCATGCTCGCAATACAACTTCTCGGGGCCAATCTCTGACTGATAGCAAAACCCATTCTTTTCATAATAACTTCTTGGAGTTTGTCAGAAATAGTGGGTTTTTGTTTGTCCACCCGCCTCTTGGCAGGATTTGACAACACAAGTTTCTCAATGGGGATTTAAGATCTGGGAAGGTTTCCAGGCCATGGACCCAAAAATTTCAACATTCTGGTCCCCGAGCCCACTTGGTTCTCACTTTTGCCTTATGGGCACGGTGCTCCCATGGTGCTGGAAAAATGGCCATTGTTTCTTCACCAAACTTTTGTTGGGTTGTTGGAAGGAAGCTGGCTTGGAGGGTGTTTTGGTACATTCCTTTATTTCATGGGCTGTGTTTTTTGGGCAGAATTTGTGAGTGACCCCACTCCCTTGGATGAGAAGCACCCCCACACACATGGGATGGTGTCAACTGTTGGCATGACACAGGACTGATGGTAGCGCTCACCTGTTTCTCCGGACGGACACGTTTTTTCCAGATGCCCCAAACAATCGGAAAGGGGCTTTCAGCGGGAGAATATGAAACTTTGCCCCGTCCAGGTTCCTCAGCAGTCCATTTCACTATACTTTCCTCAGAAGATCACTTGTCCCTTGATGTTTTTTTTTTGGAGGAAAGTGTGCTTCTTTGCTGGCCCTTCTTGACACCAGGCCATCTTCCAAAGAGTAGATTCTGCACTGGTCACACCTGCCTGCTGCCATTGCCTGCCTGGCGCTTGCTGCTGCAATGGTAAGCCAGGCATGAGCAGGTGAATCTTAGTCCTGCTCTAGCATCCTGGGCGCGCGTGCGTGGATTTCACACCCGGAAGCATTTTACAAGAATTTAACCTCTTTCCTTGTGCTCGTCAAGTTCTCTACCTGATAAATTGGGTTTGATTTGAAATCTCTAAGCCACAGTATTCCTTGGGACTGTGGCAAAGCCATGCAATTTCATGCAATTGTAGGTCCCATGGTAAAACACAAAACAATGAAATTATTAAAGCAAAATCACCCCTCCTTTTCACAATCGAAACAGGTTTTGCCTTTTTAATGATGAAAATGGATCTCAGAATCAGCGGATCCTAGTGTGTAATTCAAGAGGGCATGTAGAGAAAGCATTTAAAATCAATCTTGTTTATTGTGATTTGTCTTTATTTGCTACCATCTGCTGTTCAAAAAAATGTTGTCAAAAAATTTTGCAAATTGAAGATAATTTGACAGATCCTAGATATTTTAACCCTGATAACTGATCACTGGCTACCCACATGAAAAAAAAATACTATAGTAAATTAATTATAGAAAATGTAGTAAAATTTCCATAGTAAATAGTGTTTTGACCCATACTATAGTAAAGGTACTATAGTAAATTGTAACTTATGAATGGTCATGTGCTGTGGTAATTCTACTATAGTAATATAAACAAATTACTTCAGCCATTACTGTAGTAAATTTTCTAACACCCCAGTATCGGATACTAATATGATAGTCATAATAGCGCAAGTAAGGGCAAAACATAAACTAATACAATTTTTGTTCTTGGCTGCATTGTTTACATTTTGCTCGTCATTGCTGTCAAGCAGTAATGTGCATGCTGTTTGATACTATTTTCATATCTGCATTGTTTAACCTGACATTGCTCTCAAGCAGAAATGGGAGTCTGGCCGGCAGCCCCTGAAAAAAAAACAGACACACAAGTGAATTTATTACTGGTAAATGCACTTGCATGTGTCTTAACTGTTATTTCCTAAGTCTTTCTTGGGATGTCTTTCAGTGTCTATTGATGCAGACAAACATCAAGGGTTGACTTGGCTGGAGTAGGGGCAAGCTCAGGCAGTCCTGACTGCAGAAGACTCTACAGCCTCTGCACAATACCTGCTAGCACTATCTATCAACCCATATGCATGAACTTCTTTTTTTTTCTCCCACATTTCCCAGTAAGGAGAGGAACAGAACACCAAGTGAAACTTTGTTGAATAGTTTTCTTGAATGGTGACAATCAGTGTGTTCATTACACGGTTTACTGACTACTGCTTTCAGAGGGCAACATATCATCTTGCATGGAGACCTCAGCATAATTCAGATATTACTTACAAATGTAGGAATGTAAGCTGTTTATTGACACAATGAAACATTTGGAAACATGCATTTTTTCACCAAGAAAATAACATAGATCCTACTTTAAAGGCAATAACTTATTCTTAGAGCCACAAATAAGTCCAAAAATATTGCCTCTCAGAGCCTGAACACTCAGCCCATAAATGGCTGGATTCAGAATAGGAGGAAATATCAAGAAATAAAGTGACATAAATATTTGTGTTTTCAAATGGGAGATAACTTGTGTCAAAGCGACTTTGTACAATTTCAAAAAAACATCCCACACTATAATTCAGTATTGCAAATAAGTGTGGAGTGCAGGTCTTCAGTGCTTTTATTTTAGAGTCTTTAGTGGCAGTAAAGCATATTTTAAGAATATGTACATATGAATAGAAAGTCATCACAAGCTGAGGAAAAGTGTAAACAACAACAGAAAGCAATCCAATAGCACTCACAACATTTGTGTCATCACAGGACAGTTTGACAAGAGAATAGTTGGAGCAGTAGACTCGGCCTATAATGTTTCTACAGTGTGTCAAGCGCAGAGTCAGAATAAAAAACAAGGCAAATGCCACTAAAGGATAACCCCATGAGAAGGCTATTAATTTATAGACTTTTGTGATCGTCATAATAGTGTGATACTGCAGCGGATAGCAGATGGCCACATAGCGATCATAGCACATCACTGACAAAATGGTGAACTCTATGATAGCATATGTGTGCAGGAAGTAAGTTTGAGCCTGACAGCATGCCAGCGATACCTCATGAGGAGGAGACATTAAAGTAGCTAACAAGGGGGGAAGCAAAGCTGTGCTGCCATAGATGCCATTTACAGCCAAGTTACATAGAAATATGTGCATAGGTTTATGAAGCACTTTGTTGCTAATTACTACAATGATCACAGTGACGTTTGCAAAGAGTACGAGCATGTATATCATGAAAAAGATGACAAAGTACAGGTATTTAAGGTCCTCCATTCTGTAAAAGGCTTCCAGTATTATCAATGATACAACTGATGAGTTTTTCATCTTCTTTATAATGTTCAACACACTGTAAACACAAAATATTTAGATTAACATGTTCCTTTTTTAGATTCAGTCTCCATTGTCTCTAGGTGCTGCAGTTATCCAGTCTATGTGTAAAGTTAAGATACCTACAAACAGTAGTCCAGATAGTTCAAATCAAATGAAAAACACAAATGGATGACACATCATGAGTCTTACTTTACTGTGTATTCATGCTGTTTATATAGAGCATTGTGTATAACTTTGAATGGCTGTCTTGGGATTTCAGATCACATGATGATGATGTTTTGTGTATGTAGTATTCTTCTGTGTATTCTTCTTGAATGTGAAATCTTAATTCATTCTACATTTATTGAACCTTTAAAACCTGACATGAAATAATAGTAGGGCTGCCCACTAATAGTCAACTATCCATTAGTCGACGAGAAGAGGCTTGGTCGACCAAAATGTCATTAGTGTCTTAGTCACAGAAAAAAAAAAAATTCCACACGAAGGGGCGAAATCACGCAGTCCATGGTGGACAAATCATTAACGGCTGATCTATGTGGTAATACAGTACATCGGGCAGGAAATCCATACACTCACCTAACATTAATTGACCTCAAAAATGGCTTATCATCTGAAATATGTATGTAGTAGCAACTTTACATGCCAGCTCAATCTAATGTTAGCCTAGAAAAAAGTGCACTGTTCACATGTTTGTGCAGAGTGTGGAAGCTGAACAGTAGTGGTAGGGCTACTGCATGACAGATGGAGGCACTGCTGTGATCATTTGCTCTTGAAATACTTCATCATTTTTGGTCATACAGATAAGAGTAATGCATCTTTTGTATCTGTAAAGACGTTTATTCATGTGCACTCAGAATAACAACGAAACGTTGCACTTTTGTAAAATAAAGTAATCATGATGCGCTTTCTGCCGTCTCAGCCTGTGAACTTGAGCGTGTCACTTCCAAACTCTGTGTATGCTTGCCTTATTACAAACATTAAAAATATATCTATAGAGAGTGAAACGTTTAAATGAACCAGTTCAAATAGAAAACAAATATTCTTAGATTATGTAATCCGTATGAAACATGCATACAGGTGCATACTGCGGAGATGACGAGTGAGTGGCATCGACTTCATCTCTTTAACCGAAAACAGAAAGCACTAGTGTAAAAATAAATTATTAAAACATTAATGCAGTCTACTTGCTGTTTTTCCCTAACACATTCATAATTATTATATTTGCCTGTGTTTTTTTCAGCAGAGTTTTGATCAGGTTAATAATTTAGAAGCCTTAGAAATTTGCATATTATGGGGCAGCTGTGGCTTAATGGTTAGAGAGTTGGACTTGTAACCCGAAGGTTGCAGGTTCGAGTCTCGGTGCTGGCAGGAGTTGTAGGTGGGAGGGAGTGAATGAACAGCGCTCTCTTTCACCCTCAATACCCATGGCTGAAGTGCCCTTGAGCAAGGCACTGAACCCCGGGCACTGGATACAGCTGCCCACTGCTCCGGGTGTGTGTTCACGGTGTGTTCACTTCTCACTGCTGTGTGTGCACTTGGATGGGTTAAATGCAGAGCACCAATTCCGAGTATGGGTTACCATACTTGGCAAATGTCACGACTTTCACTTTTTCACTTTTAAACTGAGGTTTGGAATGCTTACCTGAGCTCCATGTGTCTCTCCTGCAATTCTCAAATCCTTCATTGTCTGCTGTGTTCCCCGATAATCTCCTTGGATCCTCTTACCTGTGAGTGCTCCTGCCTGGATACTTACTGATCACAAAGAGTAAGTAATCACATAGCACTCTATCTTCTGCTATGCTTCCTTGATCTCTCCACTATCTACAAGGACAGTATCCCAGTCATATCTCAATATCATCTATTATCTGCTTCCTATCTTGCTGTTAATAAATCTTTGAACTGAACTATGCTATCCTGAGTCCTTCTGTTACAGAAGACCAGACCTCAGTGGGCAGACACCCTCTTATTACATGTTTCCTTGGCGGTGCGCTGAGGCTGAGGCCTCCGGCCAGAAGAAGCTTATGCTAAGCGGTGGATCAGGATGTTATCCTAAAGCTTCGAGTCCTCTGATCTCCCGTCTTGGGGGTCAAGACTCACTCCTTCTGAAGTTTGGCTATTGGGCAGGTTGTCCCCGATTACTGTCAGGCTCCTGGCTCCTTCTCTTGCTTTAGCTGTGCTCTTTCACACTAGGCAGAGATTTGAAAGTCTGGCGGCGTGGGCATTCTCGTTCCCCTAGCGTTTTCCGATGCAGCTCGAGTTCCTGAAGAGTAATGTCTAAGGTAACGTATATAGCCATGGTTCCTCGAGGGAACGAGACGCTGTGTCTCGGGGCCATACTTCCCGCATGCCTGTCGGTGCTTGCTTCATTCCTAGAGGCTAAATGGCGGTTTCACCACACGTGCTTTTCAGCTTCCTGATCACTACCTCACCCTGCCTGTGACATCTCGCCCATCCATTGGACTGATTACACACGTGATTCAGAGCCAGTCACGCTGAAAGAGTTCCCCTAGCATTTTCCGATGCAGTATCTTGTGCCCTCGGGGAACCATGGTTACATACGTAACCTGAGACGTTTTTGTACTTAAATCGCTATTGTGAGTAGGATTATTTCTTTCGCATCTCATCCAGCGCCTCTTTTGCTGGTTCCAAAACGTCATTTTAAGGCTTGAGCCGTTGATAGCATTTTAATGCAGTTATTAATGAAGTTACTAGAAGGAGAGCGAGAGCGAGAGAGACAGAGACACACAGAGAAAGACAAAGAAAGAGAGAGAGAGAGAGAGAGAGAAAGAGAGCTTGTGTGAATTAGGCTACCTCTGTGCATCCCTTAATAGTGTTCTGCAGCAGCGTCTCTACACAGTGCTGTTATTACCTCACTAGTGAGAAATGTCATGTTTATTTACTTTCAGAAAATCGTCTGTCATGTTGTTTTTGTTAGTCCTGTAATTTCCGTTATTACAGTTTTACTATGCGAAGTGATATGAAACTGTAATGCGGTCAAGAGAGCTGCTTGGAACTACGTTCGCCGTGCGTTTCCCAGAAAATAATTGCACACCTCAGAACTTTCGTCAGCCAATCAGATTCAACGGCCCCGTAGTATAATTGCTTTTAATTTGTTCTTAGATTTTTTTTTGTATAGGTGCAAATGATAGGTGCAAATAAGCTTTTAGGTAAAAACAAATAATGTCACGAAACATTACAAACTCGACAGGTTTTGCCTTTTTAATGACAGAATCAGCGAGTGTGATGCAAGAGCGCATGTAGAGAAATAATTTAAAATCTGTCTTGTTTATTGTGATTTGTCTTTATTTGCTGCCATCTGCTGTTCAAAAAATTTTGAAGATAATTTAACAGATCCCAGATCTTTTAACCCTGATAACTGATCTCTGGCTACCCACATGAATAAATACTATAGTAGATTAATTATAGAAAATGTAGTAAAATTTCCATAGTAAATACTACAGTGTTTGAACCATACTATAGTAAAGGTACTATAGTAAATTGTAACTTATTAATGGTCATTTGTTGTGGTAATTCTACTTTAGTAATATAAACATATTACTTTAGCCATTACTGTAGTAAATTTTCTAACACCCCAGTATCAGATACTAACATGATAGTCATAACAGCGCAAGTCAGGGCAAAACATAAACTAATACAAAGCATGCAAATTCCTTAAAATGAACAACACTAAATATCATCTTAAGAAGTAAATGTTTATTATTATTATTATTGTTCTTGCCTTGGCTGCATTGTTTAACCTGACATTGCTCTTAAGCAGAAATGGGAGTCTGGTCGGCAGCCCCTGAAAAAAAAAAAAAGACACACAAGTGAATTTATTACTGGTAACCCACATGGAAAAAACCTATATAAACATATGTTTTAATATAGGTTTTGATATAGGTTTTTAATATATGTGACATATATAAAATTGGCCATTTTCCTATATTATATATACATATATGCACATATATGTACATATATGTGTACATATATACGTACATATATGTGTACATATATACGTGCATACATATACCTATACAGGTACATATATTAATGTATATGTGTGTGCATATATGCACGTATATATGCACCTATATGTTCACCTATATGTTTACCTATATATTAGTAAAATTATTAAAATCCATAGCTGCTAGGCAACATAAATAAAAGCCCAAAATGTAGAAATTTACATTATTTATTTACTTAAGAACAATCAAATAGTACAAGACAAAAAAAAAAAAAAAATGACAAACCATTTTGTTATACATTTCCTTTTCCACTATCTTCATACAAGAAAGAATTGACCTTGTAAATGATTCATTAAAACGTGTAGACATCATAGCTTTCCATCTCCCCTCACTTAAATGACATAGTTAAATCACTATGACAGTTGCCAAACTGAGATAACAAACTGAGATAAGAGCTACAAAATGACCAGATCCTGCAATGAGCTATATAGGAGACAGTTGCCAAACTGAGATAAGAGCTACAAAATGACCAGATCCTGCAATGAGCTATATAGGAGACATCTTGAACATATATATCATAAAATATGATAAAAAAAACCAATACAGGAGACCTATATGGCCTGTATATGCACATATATGCACCTCAATCTTGCCTATATGTGGTATATACGCATATATGCAGCATATATATTATCATATATGTGCATATACGCTCTATATATGCAGCATATATGTGCATATAAACTGCATATAGGTTTCATATATGGGCATATATATTATCATATATGTGCATATATGCTGAATATATGCAGCATATATGTGCATATAAACTGCATGTAGGTTTCATATATGCGCATATATCCTCATATAGGTTCTTTCCATGTGGGAAATGCACTTGTATGTGTCTTGATTGTTATTTCCTAAGTTTTTCTTGGGATGTCTTTCAGTGTCTATTGATGCAGACAAACATCAAGGGTTGACTTGGCTGGAGTAGGGACTAGCTCAGGCAGTCCTGACTGCAGAAGACTCTACAGCCTCTGCACAATACCTGCTAGCACTATCTATCAACCCATATCCATGAAATTCTCTTTTTTTTCTCCCACATTTCTCATTAAGGAGAGGATCAGAACACCAAGTGAAACTTTGTTGAATAGTTTTCTTGAATGGTGACAATCAGTGTGTTCATTACACGGTTTACTGACTAATGCTTTCAGAGGGCAACATATCATCTTGCATGGAGACCTCAGCAAAATTCAGATATTACTTAAAAATGTCAGGAACGTAAGCTGTTTATTGACACAATGAAACATTTGAAAACATGCATTTTTCACCTAGAAAATTACAAAGATTCTACTTTAAAGGCAGTAACTTATTCTTAGAGCCACAAAGTCGAAAAATATTGCCTCTCAGAGCCTGAACACTCAGCCCATAAATGGCTGGATTCAGAATAGGAGGAAATATCAAGAAATAAAGTGACATAAATATTTGTGTTTCAAATGGGAGATAACTTGTGTCAAAGCGACTTTGTACAATTTCAAAAAAACATCCCACACTATAGTTCAGTATTGCAAATAAGTGTGGAGTGCAGGTCTTCAGTGCTTTTATTTTAGAGTCTTTAGTGGCAGTAAAGCATATTTTAAGAATATGTACATATGAATAGAAAGTCATCACTAGCTGAGGAATAGAGTAAGCAACAACAGAAAGCAATCCAATAGCACTCACAACATTTGTGTCATCACAGGACAGTTTGACAAGAGAATAGTTGGAGCAGTAGACTCGCCCTATAATGTTTCTACAGTGTGTCAAGTGCAGAGTCAAAATAAAAAATAATGCGAATGCCACTAAAGGATAACCCCATGAGAAGGCTATTAATTTATAGACTTTTGTGATCGTCATAATAGTGTGATACTGCAGCGGATAGCAGATGGCCACATAGCGATCATAGCACATCACTGACAAAATGGTGAACTCTATGATAGTATATGTGTGCAGGAAGTAAGTTTGAGCCTGACAGCATGCCAAAGATACCTCATGAGGAGGAGACATTAAAGTAGCTAACAAGGGGGGAAGCAAAGCAGTGCTGCCATAGATGCCATTTACAGCCAAGTTACATAGAAATATGTGCATAGGTTTATGTAGCACTTTGTTGCTAATTACGACAATGATCACAGTGATGTTTGCAAAGAGTACGAGCATGTATATCATGAAAAAGATGACAAAGTACAGGTATTTAAGGTCCTCCATTCTGTAAAAGGCTTCCAGTATTATCAATGACACAACTGATGAGTTTTTCATCTTCTTTATAATGTTTAACACACTGTAAACTCAAAATATTTAGATTAACATGTTCCTTTTTTAGATTCAGTCTCCATTGTCTCTAGGTGCTGCAGTTATCCAGTCCATGTGTAAAGATACCTACAAACAGTAGTCCAGATAGTTCAAATCAAATGACCAACACAAATGGATGACGCATCATGAGTCTTACTTTACTGTGCATTCATGCTGTTTATATAGAGCATTGTGTATAACTTTGAATGTCTGTCTTGGGATTTCAGATCACATGATGATGATGCACTGTGTATGTAGTATTCTTCTGTGTATTCTTCTTGAATGTGAAATCTTAATTCATTCTACATTTATTGAACCTTTAAAACCTGACATGAAATAATAGTAGGGATGCCCCCTAATAGTCAACTAACCATTAGTCGACGAGAAGAGGCTTGGTCGACCAAAATGTTATTAGTGGCTTAGTCACAGGAAAAAAAAAAATTCCACACAAAGTGGCGAAATCACGCAGCCCATGGCAGACAAATCGTTAACGGCTGATCTATGTGGTAATACAGTACATCGGGCAGGAAATCCATACACTCACCTAACATTAATTGACCTCAATGGCTTATCATCTGAAAAATGGCTTATCATCTGATATATGTTTGTAGTAGCAACTTTATATTGCAACTCAATTTAATGTTAGCCTAGAAAAAAGTGCACTGTTCACGTGTTTGTGCGGAGTGTGGAAGAAGAACAGTTGTGGTAGGGCTACTGCATGACAGATGGAGGCACTGCTGTGATAATTTGCTCTTGAAATACTTCGTCATTTTTGGTCATACAGATAAGAGTAATGGGTCTTTTGTATCTGTAAAGACGTTTATTCGTGTGCACTCAGAATAGCAACGAAATGTTTTGTAAAATAATTAAAGCAAACATGATGCGCTTTCTGCCGTCTCAGCCTATGAACTTGAGAGCGTCATTTCCAAACTCTGTGTATGCTTGCCTTATTACAAACATTAAAAATATATCTATAGAGAGTGAAATGTTTAAATGAACCAATTCAAATAGAAAACAAATATTCTTAGATTATGTAATCCGTATGAAACTTGCATACAAGTGCATACTGCGGAGATGACGAGTGAGTGGCGTCAACTTCATCTCTTTAACCGAAAACAGAAAGCACTAGGCGATTATGCACTGAACAAAAACGTTAATGCAGTGTACTTGCTGTTTTTCCCAACACATTCATAATTTGTATATTTGCCGGTGATTTTTCAGCAGAGTTTTGATCAGGTTAATAATTTAGAAGCCTTAGAATTTTGCATATTATGGGGCAGCTGTGGCCTAATGGTTAGAGAGTTGGACTTGTAACAAGAATGCAGCATTTATAAGTCTCGGTGTTGGCAGGAGTTGTAGGTGGGAGGGAGTGAATGAACAGCGCTCTCTTTCACACCCTCAATACCCATGGCTGAAGTGCCCTTGAGCAAGGCACTGAACCCCTAGTTGCTCCCTGGGCGCTGGATATAGCTGCCCACTGCTCCGTGTGTGCACTTGAATTGTGTTCACTTCTCACTGCTGCGTGTGTGCACTTGGATGGGTTAAATGCAGAGCACCAATTCCGAGTATGCTGCTCCGGGTGTCTGTTCACGTCTCACTGCTGTGTGTGTGCACTTGGATGGGTTAAATGCAGAGCACCAATTCCGAGTATGGGTTACCAAACTTGGCAAATGTCACGACTTTCACTTTTTCACTTTCAAACTGAGCTTCGGACTGCTTACCTGTGCTCCATGTGTCTCTCCTGCAATTCTCAAATCCTGTGCTCCTTCGTTGTCTCCTGTGTTCCCTGATAATCTCCTTGGATCCTCTTACCTGTGTGTGCTCCTGTCTGGATACTTACTGATCACAAAGAGTAAGTAATCACATAGCACTCTATCCTCTGCTATGCGTCCTTGATCTCTCCACTATCTACAAGGACAGTATCCCAGTCATATCTCCAGTGTTGGGAAGGTTACTTTGGAAATTTAATAGGTTACAGATTACAAGTTACCCTATTTAAAATGTAATAGTAGTGTAACTTTTTCAATTACTTTATAAAAGTAATGTAACTGATTACTTTTGATTACTTTTTCTAAATTTCTAATGAATGTTTATTTGCAACTGTTAATCATTTTCAAACATTTAAACCATGCAGGGTTAACCTCACAGTAGTGCTCAACACTGTCAGACTTTCAGAATCCTTCATCACTTGAATTAAGATGATCAAATTTGAACACATCCACCACAAAATCAGACTTTAATACTGGCTTTTACATTGAGATTGATCTGAAGTTCAATGCAGATTACTGTTTACTGTTTACAGTTTACTGATACTGTTTTTGAAGCCAAATATTTGCATAATTACAGGAAACACTGCATCTAACAATGGTTTGGGGGAAAAAATAGTTTATTAAAAAATAATAATAAATAAAAGCATATACATCAACTCCAATACGGTTATCTAATAATCATGTGTCCTATTCTGTGTACTAAACTTAAACATTGGTGTCTTTTTAAAACATTGCTTTCTCTTTGTATATGATATGACGATAGTTTTCTCAAAATAAGTAAAATGCTCATTATGTGTTCATGTACTCATATATTGAGGCGGCAGAGGCTGAAAACACTGCTAGCATCAGTAAGCCTATGTGTAGTAAATGAAACCGCATGTCTGTGCCATTAATTTCCATGAGGGGCAGACTGGGGGAAAAAAAATAGGCCGGGAAATCTCACACTCATACACACACAACACATTCTGAAACATGGACAACCCTATTTTTTGTATGGACTTCACATAAAAAATGTTTTAATCCTCAGGTTGGGGACATGCAAAATAATTAAAAGTTCTCTCCTGAACTGTACCTTCACGTCCAATTTTCTTTTCAGTCTCTTTATTTTGCCCTGATATCTATGTCTCTCATGACATTAATACTCAAGATTTAACAAAACTATACTTTCTAAATTGCCTACATGTCAAAATTAGTACATCACTACAATATCTTTATAGAAAAATCCTAATACTGAACATGAGAAATGTTTTTACCTTATAAAAAAAAAACATGCTTTTACCATGTTTTGTAACCAAGTACAGTAACCATGTTTTTTTTTATTTTTTTTTTTTTTTTAAAGTCGGCAAATTAATTTCCATTTTATTTATTTTTACTACAAATTCCATGGTTAGTGTAGTAGCAAAAACCATTGTTAATCTGTGGTAACCATGCCATACATTAATTTTCATAAGGGTTGTGTTGTTGTCTGCCCTAGCTCCCCCTAAACCTATTATAAAATATGATTATTTGCTGCTAAATTACTACTGTAACATTACAATAGATAATAATGATATCCTTTATACAGTATTTTGAGTGATGGTGAGCAATGGGCTGCTGCTGCTTAACTAAGTAAACAAAGACTAGCATAGGCCTTGCCTCGAACCCGTCCCAAAGGTCGCGTATGAGGCAAGCACGTGCTGGTCCAAATGGACAACACAGCAACCGTTGCGTACATCAACCGACAAGGTGGTCTGCGCTCCCGTTGCATGTCACAACTCGCCCGCCACCCCCTCCTTTGGAGTCGGAAGGTTCTGAGGTTTCCCCCAGTGAGCCTTCTCGCACAGACACTGTGCAAAGTCCGGGAGGACGAGGAGCAAGTCTTGCTAGTGGCGCCGTATTGGCCCACTCGGACCTGGTTCCCCAAACAAGTGCTCCTCGCGACAGCCCCTCCTTGGCCGATTCCTCTGAGGAAGGATCTACTGACTCAGAGACGGGGCACCGTTTGGCACCCGCATTCAGACCTTTGGAAACTCCATGTCTGGTCCCTGGACGGGACACGGAGGTTCTAGGTGACCTACCCCAGGAGGTAGTGAACACCATAACTTCGGCAAGAGCACTGTCTACGAGACACGCTTATGCCTTGAAGTGGAACCTTTGTGGTCGTGCTTTCCTCTCCCCACAAACTCAAAGACCAAATTGCCACAATTTCTTCGTACCATCACCCCTTCAGCAAGTGCTGGAGCGAAGGATGTCTCCCTCCACCCTCAAAGTCCAGGTTGCCACTATTGCTGCATACCATGACCCTGTGAATGGGAAGTCTTTAGGTAAATATGACCTCGTCATCAGGTTCCTTAGAGGGGCCAGGGGGTTAAATCCTTCCTGGCACCCTCTATACCCACTTGGGACCTGACTCTGGTGCTGAAATCCCTACAGCAGGGCCCATACGAGCCTTTGCATTCAGTCGAGCCAAAGTTTTCTTTCATTGAAAACTCTGCTCCTGCTTGCAACTGGCCTCCATCAAGAGGGTAGGGGACCTGCACGCATTTTCGGTCGACGATTCGTGCCAAGAGTTTGGGCCGGCTGACTTTCAGGTAACACTGAGGCCCCGGCCTGGCTACGTGCCCAAGGTTCCCACTACACCCTTCAAAGACCAAGTGGTGAACCTGCAAGTGCTGCCCCTGGAGGAAGCAGACCCAGCCCTGGCTTTGCTCTGTCCCATCCAAGCATTGAGATGCTATGTAGACCGGACACAAAGAGGCCCCGGCTAGTGTCGGCTTGCTAAAAATGCTCCAGAGTGTCCGTACTGTAGACCCTGTTGAGATCATCCATCAACCTAGGCAGCTGGACGTGGCAGAACGTCCGGTGCCAGGCCTTCATGATGAATCCGTGAGAACCATGGAAGGCTGGGTTCCATATTGAGACCCTAAGCGGTACTCGTATTGTGTATAGTCCACGGTATAGCCTTAGAGCCCGTGTTTCCCCGGCAGACTTCTGCCTTTCCAAGAGGGTTTGAATCACCTCAAATTTCTCCATATACACCTAAACAGATGCTATATGTGTATTTGCTCCCGAGACCTCCTTCGGGAAGGATGGGGCTTCCGCAGCATCCCTGTTCCAAGCGGAACGGGTCAATTTTCCCAGTGTTATCCAATCTCACCAAGTGAGGTAGTGCTTTGACAATGGTGAGTGGAACTACTTGTTCGGAGCCCCGGCCTACACCTAATAGGGGCGCAGGCGGCTCGGACAGGGCACTGGAAGGGGCAGCACCCATGGCGCTTTGGTAGGGATCCCATTTTCGTCGGTCACCGACGTGGCGTCGAGAGTGACCGACTGAAAGGGAACATCTCGGTTACATATGGTAACCCTCGTTCCCTGAAGGAGGGAACGGAGACGCCACGTCCCGTCGCCATGGTTGCTGTACCACAGCTGAGCTGCCGGGTCTCCGGCTCGGCTCCTCAGCGAAAACATGGTATGCATTGCACCTGCTGCCTTATTATACTCACGCTGTGATCAGCGGCAGCTGGATGCAATAATTGCATACCAATGTGCATTGGCTCATTTAGTTTACACTCGAAGTAGATTGGTCTATCGAAGCGATATCCCATTTTCGTCAGTCACCGACGTGGCGTCTCCGTTCCCTCCTTCAGGGAACGAGGGTTACCATACGTAACCGAGACGTTACAGATGAAACTGACCTGCACTTGAAACCCTGACCAGTAGTTGTGCTTCTCTGCTCCAGGTGTGCGCTTCCATAGTCCACTCAGTTGTCTCTCTTGCATCGATTACTCTGAGTCTGATCCAAACCGTTTGGTGGAGGCGAGAAGCTAAAGTCATGACTAACCGCTTCATGATTTATTAGAGATTTAATTATCGAATGGCAGACTCGGAAATAATCGCTTTAGTACATTCGGCATGCAATTATACAATAATAATATTAAAATAGCGGGCCAAATTGTCTGCCAGGCCACCGGGAATTGTCCCGGTTCTACCGATGGCCAGTCCGTGCCTGAACAGACAAGCAGAACGTACACGATTCATATATTGTCTTTTTGCGGCTTAATATTCACAGACACTAGTCCATATCACGTTTTGATTCAATTGTACTGACCTACTTTTGATTCGTCCAAAATGTGGCATATATCAATTAAATCTGTCTATAAGAATTCCGTTTTTATGACTGGATTCTACGAACCAGTCTGTGTTTTCCG
Source organism: Cyprinus carpio (assembly GCF_018340385.1). Lineage (NCBI taxonomy): Eukaryota > Metazoa > Chordata > Actinopteri > Cypriniformes > Cyprinidae > Cyprinus > Cyprinus carpio. The sequence goes on from NC_056592.1 coordinate 10,908,130, forward strand.
CATCACAGAAATTATAGGGCTGTATGTCTCAGTGCAATTTGGGAAAGAAATCAATTAAATCTGTATGTGGATGTGTGTAAATATTCAAATGTTATCCCCTTTGTAATCGTTAAAATTTTCATAAGTAACTGTAATTGAATTATACATTTTTTCTTAGTAACTGTAACTGATTACTGTTACATTTATTTTGTAATTAAATTACGTAACGCCGTTACATGTAACTAGTTAATCCCCAACACTGCATATCTCAATATCATCTATTATCTGCTTCCTGTCTTGCTGTTAATAAATCTTTGAACTGAACTCTGCTATCCTGAGTCCTTCTGTTACAGAAGACCAGACCTTTAAAGAACAACAGCACAAGGACCTTGAATCCATTCCAAAAGCTTGTGGGCTTAAATGAGCAATGAGTTTCTCCACATCCGCATCACCATCCACCACTTCTCCTTCACCTCCTTCAGTCCTGTGACCAGTCCAGTGCTTTACTCTGGCTTGGTGGAGGATTGCAATGGATTCTTCTTGCAATGATCGTTGGCCCTGGAGATGCAGCCGCATCGGCGTACCACAGAATGGGCAAAAATCACTTTCATAATTTAATTGTTGACCAGGTGAGCGCTTCAATTGGCCCAAACCATTTGGGATCAAGCAGAACCAGTTACTCAGTCCCTGGAGAGTTTTGTGAGCATCTTCTGTGAGGTTTTTGGCTGACCAGCTGGATATAAGTTTAAAACTCTCACAGCTGCCAGTGGGTCAATCTCTGATTATGCTCTGAAGTTTAAAACTCTCACAGCTGCCAGTGGCTGGAATGAGTGCTCACTCACAACAACCTATCGACAAGGACTGAATACTGGATTGTGGCTACATTTCACTACTTACAGTGACAACGTCAGTCTCAAGAAATTAATTCAGCTGTCCATTCAAGTTTCCCATCGTGTCCAACAATACATGGAGGAAATGCAGGGCCAATCCACCTCCTCTCTTCTCTGCCCTCCAGAGTATGCTTCTGCTCCAGGAGCAGATATAGAATCATTCATTTAGGAATCACCCGTTTACCATATACTGAGCAGCAGAGGTGGCTGACCCAGGGTCTATGCTTATACTGTGGTGTTGGAGGTCATCAATTCATGTTCCATTCATCCTCCACATTCTGCGGTAAGTTTTCTCCACGATCCATCAGTTGAATTCCAGTTGTTAACTACTATTGTGAACCTTACTGTCCCTGGTATATCTGTATCTGTTGCAGCCCTCATCGTCTCTGGGTCAGCCAAAAACTTAATCTCCGGTAACTTCTGCCACAAACTTAAGCTCTAGAAGAGGCTCCAGTGATTGGCAAATGCCTCAGTAGATGGAATGCCCAAATCAGTGTGGGTCCCATTCAGATGCGGGTCAGAATCTATCATGAAGAATCCAACTCCTTACTGGTTCTGGAGCAGTCTACCAACATACCATCATGTTATGCCCCCTTTAGCAATGTATTTTGTCCCAAGAGAGTGACTCAATTGCTTCCACATCAGCCATGGGACTGGGTGATTGATCTCATACCAGGTGAGCCAGTGCCCCGTGGCAAAATTTATCCACTCTCCATTCCTGAACAGAAGGTCATGAAGGAATACATAGAGGAGGCTTTACAGCAAGGTTACATCTGTCTGATTCAAGTCCCTTGCTGATTCAAGCTTCTTTTTTTGTGGCAAAAATGACGGAGGCTTATGGCCTTGTACAGTCTATCGAGCTCTCAACAAATAACTGTGAAGTTCCACAACCCATTTCTCCTCATCTCTGCTTCTCTGGAACAACTCAGTGGTGCTGCTGCCTTCACCAAGCTGGACCTCTGCAGTGCATACAACCTCATCCGGATACACAAGAGGGATGACTGGAAGACCGCGTTTGTGATCCCTACTGGCCACTATGAATATTGGGTTATGCCGTATGGCCTGGTCAATGCCACCTCAGTATTACAAGACTTCAAGCATGAGGTGCTCCGGGATTTCCTCTACAAGTTCATGTTGGTTTACATTGATGACATCTTTGTGTATTCCCAGTTGGTCCTCAGTAAAATTCCTTGGTTATCACATCAGCAAAAACATCATCAAAAACGATCCTTTTCCTTAAAGTCGAAAGTGTTCCTTCCTTTGGTCCTCAGTAAAATTCCTTGGTTATCATATCAGCAAAAACGGTATCCGGATGGAAGAGGGGCAGGTTGACACCATTCATAACTGGCCCACTCCCACAGTTATAAAATAATCCCAACCCTTCCTGGGTTTTACCAACTTCTATCATCGCTTCATCAAAGACTTCAGCTTCATAGTCCATCTACTCACCAGCCTTTTTAAAGGTTGGCCCAAGTCTCTGTCCTGGTGACAAGCTGCCACTCAAGCCTTTGAGAAGCTCAAGGAGATGTTTACCACTGCACCACTCCTTGCACATCCCGATCTCACCAAGCCATTTGTCGTGAAGGTGGATGCCTTTACCAGTGGGGTGGGAGCAGTGCTGTCTCAGCAGCATTGGGACCCTGCTACACTTCTTTTCCAGAAAGCTCTCCCTGGCAGAGATGAATTATGACATTGGTGACAGGGAGTTACTTACCATCAAGCTCGCCTTAGTGGAATGGATGGATTGGTGGGAGGGATCACAACACCCCTTCATGGTGCTAACAGATCATAAGAATCTTCAATATCTCCAGGAGACTAAACGACAAGCCAGATGGGCCCTTTTCTTCATGCGTTTCAATTTCATTATCTCCCATCAACCAGGCTGCAAGAACAGCTGATGCACTCTCCCGTCTCTGTGCTCCAGAGGAAAATTCCTCAACTCCTGAAACCATCATTCATCAAAAGCTCATTATCAGTCCGATCCAATGGTTCCTAGACGAAGAACTCTCAACAGCCAATGCCTCCAATCTGCCTCCACCACGGTGTCTTCCCGATCTGTTATATGTACCCAAGAATCAATGCACAGCCATCATACTCTCTGGGTCATACTCACATACTGGGCCTCTTCTCTGGGAAATAACTAATCAATGTCCAATCTAAAAGAGACAAAACCTAAAGATCGCATCTGGTGATCAAACATGGCTCAAGAGGTGAGAAGGTTCGTACACGGATGTAAGGAATGTGCTATCTCAAAGAGGCCTTACCATCTACCATCTAGCAACTTCACCCGCTGCCCGTTTCTCAACACTCCTGGTAACAGACCTGCTTCCATACTCTGGTAATACCTGCATACTAGTCATCATTGATTGTTTCTCTAAATCCTGTCATCTGATTCCCCTCAGGAACTTACCCACTGCCATGGAGACTGCAGAACTCCTATTCTAGCATGTGTTACGATACTTTGGTATCCCAGAGGAAATCATGTCAGATAGCGGTCTACAATTTATCTCACGAGTGTGGAAGGCATTCTACACCCTCCTAGATGTGACCGTGAGTCTCTTGTCTGGTTATCATCCGCAGTCTAATCGGCAGATGGAGAGAAAGATCCAGGAAGATGGGAGATTCCTGTGAGCCTTCTGCCATGGCCACCAGAACTCCTGGAACCAGTTCCTCGGCTGGGCCGAGTACGCACAGAACTCTCTTCGTTCAGCTACTACAGGGTTGACCCCCTTCCAGTGCGTAGTCAGCTACCAACCTCCCATGTTCCTGTGGTCCGGGGAGCCTTTGGACATACCATCTGTCGACCATTGGTTCCGGGAGAGTGAGAGAGTCTGGGATGTTGCCCATCACCACCTTTAAAGGGCAATGACAGAGGACCAAGATCGATGCCTGGTGGACTAACACACCTCTTTATCAACCTGGGCAGAAGGTCTGGTTATTCACTTGGGACATCAGGATGTGTGTGTCATGTAAGAAGCTATGTCCAAGATACATTGGTCCCTTCCCCATTGTCCGGCAGATCCAGTCACCTATCAACTCTAATTACCATCTGAGGGGGGCAGTACTGTTACTTAAGTGTCAGGCACCCTCACCTCTCAGTCAGAATGTGCACCATCTCCTGAGTACTAATCACCCGCATCTGATCTGGATTGATCAAACCTGTGCTCCATGTGTCTCTCCTGCGATTCTCCAAGCCTGTGCTCCTTTTTTGTGTACTCCTACCTGGATACTTACCGATCACAAAGAGGTGTGTGCTATATCCTCTGCTCCACGTCCATGAGCTCTCCACCATCTGCAGGGACAGTATCCCAGTCATATCTCAGTATAGTCTATTATCTGCTCCTATCTTACTGTTAATAAACTGTTTGAACTGACCTCTACTATCCTGAGTCCTTCTGTTACAATAATGTACCACTAACTTTGCTGTTGTGTTTTGAGTTAATAACTAAAAAGAGTAGAAAGTGTTCTGTATTTGCACACTCTAGTGTTGAATGTGATAACTGCAATCACATAGAAAGGTAATAGAAAGGGACACATACAGAAAATGTGTAAAACAAAACCAAATGAGAAGAGAAGGATGTTTGCAAAAAGAAATGAAAAGATAAATTAACTGGATGAACCTGACTCAGACAACTGAGTTCAGAAAACTAAAGTTCTTACTATAACCAGGAAGTATGACCATATTAGCCTGGTTCTGTCAACACTGCACTGGCTCGCTATTAAACATCGTTGCTTATTACGTGTATTGTATTAATAAACAAAAACAGCATAAACAAAACTTTCATAAATACACAGTCCTCCAGTCCTTTAGTCCTCCGCGTCCGCTGCATTCTCAAAACTTTTATAACTAAACAATAACTAAAAAGAAAGAATTCTGCTTTTGCGCACTCTAGTGTTGAATGTGATAATTGCTATTGCGCAGTAAAGACGTGTTCAAGCTTAGCTCCAATCTGAGTGCCTGTCTTATGTTATGTAAATGCACAAACATAACACTTGCAGTCCATTTTTTAAAGTTGGCTTTAAATGAAAATTCATCCTTTTTTGAATGCATGTTATAGATCTAACTATGAATTATTTTCTTTCTTTTTTGCAATAATTGTTTAAGCCTTTAAGAGTTGATCTTTATTGTCACATGTAATATCATTCTTTTTTAGCTAAAAGGTGAAATGTTGTTTTGATTGCATCAGTGTTTGCATGCATTGTTTGCATAGTATTAGTCAGCCCTCTTTGGGGAGGTCATTATGGCCTTATAGTGTGATTTTGTCCTCGTGACACTGTCCATTGGGGTCAGTTTGTAGACCTTGTACTTCAGATTCATCAGTGAATTCTTTAAATTGCCCCCCTGGGAATTTGTGTTTTGAGAAATAATGACCCCTTATTAACATGTTTATCTAGTTTCAAATTTGTCTTTGTTTTCTCAAAGGCACAGTGATTAAACATGACCCAAGATGTTTATGATGAAAATGTTGCTGGTCATTTTAATCTTTAATCTTTTAATCTTTAAAAAAAGATTGAAAACCTGTTTAGCAGTGTAATATCAGCTACATCTTTAATAATATTTAATACTGCCATTTTTTTTCCAGCTATTCTGATTATATTCATTGAAGATTGCAGGAATAGGCATGAACCTACAGTTATCCTATTGTTAATATGATTAACAATTTCAAAGTCCTGCATATTAAATTATTATTAAATCTCAAACATTTATAGGATTACATATATTATTGACTTTATAACACAATTTGACCGGGCAAAAGGAAATCTGAAACTGCATCAAAGAACTTGATGGTTGACTTTAGTTTAAAGCTCTTTGATGATTATGAGAATTAGTAGCTTCTTCCGTTCTCAAAGGTTTATTAAGCCTACAGTTTGAAAAAAATATCACAGCAATGATCTTGTAATATGGTAATTATATATAATGAACTGTATTATATGTCGCTACCATATGCTCTGTCTGAGACCATCTGTTCTTATTCAGCTGGATTAATGACCTCATTCATACCAGCAAGGCCAGTGACTGCAAATGTGTGATGAAATTGATAGTAAAAGAATGGATCTGTAAAATTAATGTGGATAACAGCTTAGATAATGTGGTCTTAGATTAACTGAATGGGAGTTCATTTTTATATTTGAGTTTTTTTTAGAGTACTTTGGAGACACATTAAGGCTTTTTAATAGAACTCTCCATGCCATATAGAATCTCCAGTAGGTTGGTTTCTAAGAGGAAATCAGAGAAGAAAACTATGGTTTCTGAAAGGAAATGTAATGAGAAAGTAAAGAAATATATATTTCTCTTTAAACCAGCATTGGTCATAGACAGTCAGAAATGGGCAGTTGTGGCCTAATGGTTAGTCTGACTTATAACCCAAAGGTTGTGAGTTTGATTCTCAGTACCCACTGTAACTGTAGATCGGGGCAGTGAATGAACAATACACTTTTCCACCTTCAGTACCCATGACTGAGGTGCCCTTGGGCCGAACTGCTAGTCACTGAACCCCCAATTTCTCCAAATGGCTTCTCACTGCTTTGAAAACTATGGTGTGTGTGTTCACTAATCACTGCTGTGTGTGTGTGCTCTTGGATGCGCTAAAAGGAATAGTTCACCCAAAAATGGAAATCCTGTCATTAATTACTCACCCTCATGTCGTTCCAAACCTGCAAGACATTCGTTCATCTTCGGAACACAAATTAAGATATTTTTGATGAGATCTGAGAGCTTTCTGACCCTCCATAGACAGCAAGGTAACTACCACAGTCTAGGCCCAGAATAGTAGTAAGGGCATCATTAATATAGTCCATGTGACATCAGTGGTTCAACCGTAATATTATGAAGCTATGATAATACTTTTTGTGCACAAAAAATAAAAAATGACTTTATTTAACAATTCTTCTCTCCCGAATTACCATCTACCGCCATTATGGAGAGTACCACAATGTATGCAAGTGATTTCCTCTGCTTGTAAACAAGGCACAGCGAATGCTTGTTCTATATTAGCAGCATCATGTGCATGAGTCGTGTTAATCTTGATAATGGCGGTAGATGGTAACTCGCGGGAGAAGAATTGTTGGGTTTGGAATGACATGAGGGTGAGTTATTAATGAAATAATTTCTTGGGTGAACTATCCCTTTAAATGCATCGGACAAATTACGAGAATGGGTTATATTTTTCCTACACATCACATCGTTGTCATATTGTGGCCTGCCTGTCATCACTATGAAATGCACTGTGATCTGTCCATGGCTCTCACAGCTGGGACCAGTCAGAGACATTATGTCCCAAGGTGGTCAATTATCAAACCCATGATAAATAACCACCTCTTCTCCTCATTACCCTCTCAGGCAATCCAAATCAATACCAAACAAAAACTAACTAATTCACACAAACAAACACGCGGTAATGTTTGTGAAAGGGTCCATCTTTACAAAGTGTGTATTGCATATCTGTCAGCTAACGAAAAATCATTTGAGTAACTCTATAGTTATAGATCAAAGACTATTTGATAAATGTGCTCAGATGAATGTAAGCCTACTTACATTTACATCTACATAAAGTAATTTCACTTATCTATTACATCTAAAGTCCTTGAAGGGCAAACCTTGTCACCCTGATGTGTTTTCACTTCTTTCAGACAAACAGATTAAGGAACAGCTTCAATTTACAGGCCACAAAGGCTAGTATATTGCTATTGGTACTGGTACTCTGCTCTGGTGACTGGGAATGAGACGGCCCAAACCTTGTACCAGTATGACTGAAAAAGATGGTGAGTTATGTGGGTTGAGCTAAGCAGATAGAGCAAACTGACTTATAAAAGGAACTTGTCTTAAAATATCTGGGTTTTCTGATACATCAGGGGAATTGATTAAAATGTTCCATTAACCACAATGATTTAAAAGTGACAAACCTGACTTTAAAACAATATTAATCAGCTAGACAGATAATTAACAACATTAATATGTTTAGTATATGGCTACCAGTGACAAGCATTGTTTATTTTGAGTACTATATCCTTCTAAAAATATACGGCCAATACAGTAAAAAAAAAAGATTGTTGCATCAGTTAAAGCAGATGTTTATCACATTCCTCCAAAATCTTGTTCACTAAGGTCAGTCATGTAACTCATAATAACTGTTTTGATTAACATACATGCTATGATCCCCAGGTGCTTCACAGTTGCTCATCCCTAACACTAAACCATATGGTATAAGGACTAAATGATAGACGTACACTTTGTTTTATTTCAAAAATAATAGTCAGATGCAAACATGTAAATCCAATCAGATCCATGGGGTTCCTGCATTTAATACCATTTTATGATAGACGTACACTTTGTTTTACCTCAAAAATAATAGTCAGATGCAAACATGGAAGATGACAACTGTTGCAAGGCAGTGGTAATGATTAATGGTGGTAATGCTTATTGTAAAATTTGTGTGCTTGATCTTCCAACTAAAAACCATCAGTGCTGTATTTTTTTTTCTTAACATCTTTGCAATTTTGCACAATAAAATCTGTGAAGATTTAACACTGGGACTAATTTAAATTTGTAGAATAAAATAAACAGATAATGGATAATAAGAGCTGTTTTTCTACTTTTATATAATCAAAAGGCTCTAAATATACAAATCTAAATATTTATAGACATATACATGTGCATCTCAATAAATTAGAATGTCGTGGAAAAGTTTATTTCAGTAATTCAACTCAAATTGTGAAATTCGTGTAATAAATGCACACAGACTGAAGTAGTTTAAGTCTTTGGTTCTTTTAATTGTGATGATTTTGGCTCACATTTAACAAAAACCCACCAATTCACTATAGAATATGGTGACATGCCAATCAGCTAATCAACTCACATGAAAACACATGAAAAGGTTTTCTGAGCCTCCAAAATGGTCTCTCAGGTTGGTTCACTAGGCTACACAATCATGGGGAAGACTGCTGATTGTCAAGCAAAATCAATTCAAGAATTTGAGTGAACGTCACAAGGAATGGACTGAGGCTGGGGTCAAGGCATCAAGAGCCACCAAACACAGACGTGTCAAGGAATTTGGCTAAAGTTGTCGTATTCCTCTTGTTAACCTGTTAACTGTCACCCCGTCCCGAATACGGGACGCCTACGTTTACTTCACTAAATCCTTATCTAATCATGACAAACTATATATCGTTGGAAAAGGTATATGACTCCTAAATAGATATTTTACCAATGTTTTTTGTTAGAAATTATGTAGGAAAAGTAATAGATTAATTTATGACAAGAGTGCACCCTCAAAAATCTAAATCATAACAGGAGTTCTGACCTTGTCAAAAAAAAGTCTTCTTCGTTGCCTTTTTCTCAATCACACTTTAGAAATAATCAGAAATGATATATCAACTGAAAACTTAAAATCTCAAAATCTCATCCTTTAAAACCCATTTTAAAATCAGACATTTCATTACCACGAAAATGGTACATCAATATCATGTTATAAAATGTTTTTGTTCATGAATTATAAAAATTTTAGTTTGGAAAGTGCAGATATTAAACATTAATAAATACAAAGAACAGATATGCGTTATTTAAACCACTCCTGAGTTACGGGTGTCATGATACGTGATAAATGAGTCACCTATTGCCACCCCTGAAGTCTAAATGTAATGTTGGGGTTACGGGGCAGGGCTAAGGCAGATAAAACCAACATGGCTAAAACCTAGAACGTGTCTCGGGTCTTCTCCATACATCACAACGAAACATGGTGTCAGAAGTAAAGTTCTGAAGAAAATAAAGCAACGGAAAGTGTAACGAAGATGGAAGGATTAAAGCCACATGCAGGACTTGATTTATTGCATGGTAATTTGTCAGTAAACTGGCAGAGATTTCGACAAAGATTTGAGCTGTACCTAGACGCAACTGGAACTGGTTTGAAGAAGATGATGATAAACAAAATCTGTCTAAAATAATGGAGAAATTTGAAGGGTACTGTAACCCGAATGATAAACAAAATCTGTCTAAAATAATGGAGAAATTTGAAGGGTACTGTAACCCGAAGAAGAACATAACCTATGAGAGTTTTTCACGTGTGTGCAAGGGGACATGCCAATTAGCCAATACATTACAGAACTAAGCTAAAGGCAAAATCATGCGAGTTTGGACTGTTGCAGGAATCTCTGATAAGAGATCGAGTTGAGAGAGAGACTTTTAAGAGAAGTTGACATGAGTCTCGAAAAAACTACCCAGCTGTGTATCGCATCAGAAATGACAAAAGCTCAGATGAAGCAAATGCATGATGAAGATAACAACGCATATGCCTCTGCATGTGAAAGCAAGCACGTTGATGCAGTGAAACATAAGCAGACACGCAAAAACGAGTAACGAAATAAATACAAACCGAATGAAAAAGACAAAGCAAGCACTTTTAATTGCAAAAGATGTGGAATGGAGCATGCATCACGCAATTGCCCCGCATATGGCGTGCATGAAAGAAAGTGCATGCGGTTGATGATGATGTCACAGATCAGAGACCTAGTCTGTTCGTTGGTGCAGTGCAAACGCAGACAGGGAGAGATGAATGTTGTCTTGAAACTAGAGCACAAACATGTCAAATTTAAACTTGATACTGGTGCGCAAGCCAATGTAATCCCGTACAGCCTGCTGTGAAGAATTGGAAAAAAGAACATACTCAGACCCACAAATGTGAAACTGTCAACATACAACCGGAGACATAATACCTGTGAAAGGAAAGTGTAACTGGACAGTGAAATATAAAAAGGAAAAACTCATGTACTGGAATTCATTGTGGTAAAATCAGATGCTAAACAAATATTAGGAATTAATGCATGTGAACAAATGGGGCTCATACAGAGAGTGATGGAATTGAGCAAAAGTGACAAGATGGATATCTTCACAGAGTACGCTGATGTGTTTGAGGGCATAGGTTGCCTGGAGGGCAAGCACACGATCCAAATAGATGAAAATGTGATTCCGAGAGTTCATCCACCCAGGAAAATTCCAGTGACCCTGAGAAAAAACCTGAAAATAGAATTGAACAGAATGGAAAAACTGAAAGTAATAAAAAGAATTGAAGAGCCCACACAGTGGGTCAACCCCATAGTGATTGTGGAAAAGTCTAATGGGAAATTAAGAATATGTTTAGACCCCCGAGATCTCAACACAGCGGTAATGAGAGAACACTACCAGTTACCAACGGTAGAAAAAATAACAAGCAGACTCTCAAAAGCCAAATAATTTAAAGTGTTGGATGCAAGTTCAGGTTTTTGGCAACTCAAATTAGATGAAGCCAGCTCAGACCTTTGTACATTCAACACTCCTTTTGGCTGCTTCAGATTCCTCCGACTCCCATTTGGGGTCAACTCAGCTCCAGAAGTTTTCCACAGGACGGTGAAACAACTTTTTGAAGGAATTGAAGGTGTTGAGATATACATTGATGATCTTTTGATCTGGGGAGAAACAAAAGCACAGCATGATTACAGACTGAGACAAGTGCTAGAGAGAGCAAGGGACAAGAACTTCAAGCTGAATAAGGAGAAATGCAAGGATGGTTTGAAACCTGATGAGACCAAATATCACATCTTCGCAAAGGATGGTTTGAAACCTGATGAGACCAAATAGAGGCTGTCAGAAAAATGCCCACTCCAGAATGCAAAAAGGATGTGGAGAGATTTCTAGGCATGGTCACTTACCTTGCAAAGTTCATTCCAAACATGTCACCTTTGCGTGTACTTACCAGAGATGACGTTGCCTGGCAGTGGGAGGCAGAACATCAGCGCGCATTCAACAAATTGAAAATAATGCTCACTGAGGCTCCCTTGCTCAGATATTATGATGTCAGTCTGCCAGTAACACTTTCTGTCGATGCATCTAAAAGTGGACTGGGTGCTGTTTTACTTCAAGAAGACAAGCCAGTGGCTTATGCATCGCGTGCATTGACTGAAACAGAACAGCGTTACGCGCAAATAGAAAAGGAGATGCTGGCGATTGTGTTTGGAGCAGAGCGTTTTCATCAGTATGTTTATGGAAGAGAGGTAGACGTACAATCCGACCACAAACCGCTGGAAGCAATAATGAAAAAGCCATTGAGCAGCGCTCCAGCTAGAATACAGAGACTGTCGATGAGATTACAAAAATATCAAGTGAACGTACAGTACAAGCCAGGTAAGGAGATGTATATACATATGGTAATGTCAAACCTAACTGTGTCAAATGAAAACTAGATGAAACTAGAAACTAGTGTAGCATATCAGACCCGAACCAGACAAATTAAGGCACAGAAAGGCAACAGGATGTCCTGAAATGAGGAGCAAAGAAAAGGATGTGATTCTGACAAAACTCACAGAGACAGTGCTAAATGGATGGCCTGAAATGAAGAGCCAAGCAGCAAAATAATTACAAGGATATTGGAACTTCAAAGAGGAAATCTCAGTTGTGGATGGAGTTTTGTTCAAAGGAGAATGGCTCATAGTTCCAGCATCAATGAGAGCAGATATGCTAAAGCGAATTCATGAAAGTCATCTAGGTATAGAAAGCTGCAGACATAGAGCGAGAGATGTGCTCTTTTTACCTGGAATGTCACAAAGTGTAACGGAGATGGTAAACAACTGTAATGTGTGCAGCACATACCAGAAACACCAAACCAAAGAGCCATTACATCCACACAGTGTTCCTGAAAGACCCTGGCAGAAAATAGGTGTTGACTTGTTTACCTTTGACCAACAGGAGTATCTACTCTTAGTGGATTATCACTCCAAGTTCATTGAAGTCGAGTGGCTGAGAACAGATACAAGAAGCACAACAGTCATCACCCATCTGAAGTCACAATTCGCCAGACATGGAATTCCTGAAACAGTAATTTCAGACAAAGGGCCATAGTTTAGCTCACGTGAATTTCAAGTTTTTGCGAAAGAGTGGGCATTCTTAAACAAAACCCCAAGCCCCCATCAAGCACAGTCGAATGGAATGGGGGAGAGAGGAGTACAGACTGTTAAAAACATGCTAAAGAAGGCAAAGGCTGATGGAAAAGATCCTTACCTGTCTCTGCTGAACCTGAGAAGCACACCCATGGAGGATATTGGAGCATCTCCAGCCCAACTGTTGATGGGTCGAAGACTAAGAACAAGACTTCCGATGACATCAGAGTTGCTGAAGCCTAGCATGGTAACTAACCCAGTACAGCAGGTGTTAGAAAACAGGCAAAAGAAGCAGAAGGAATATTTCGATCAAAGATCCAAACCTCTTCAGAAACTTCAGGTTGGCAACAATGTAAGAATATGGCAAGATGGCACATGGAATCCAGCTGAAGTTACTGGACTTTCTGAGCAGCCAAGATCTTATGTCGTTCAGACACCTTACGGGAAAGTGTACAGAAGGAACAGAAAGTTTTTAATGAAATCAAAAGAACAAAGTGACACACCAAGGAAGGACACGGACAATCAAAATGTGACTGAACAAAAGGGTTGTGACAACACAGAGGAAGAACAGGAAATGGACACTCAAACATGGAAAAGAGATGTCAGTCCCACTGAGCTCTCAAGTTTACCTGTGAGAACTACCATCATACCACCACTCAAAAAACCAAAAAGGCTTATTGAGGAGTAGTTCAATGATGTATTTTTTCCTTAAGTTAAACTATGCCACAGTTCAAAGGACAGTGTTATATTAAATGAAAACCTGACATGTTTTAAAGTCAAAAAAAAAAAAGGCTGTTGTGTTATAATGTGCAGTGATACACATTTGTTTTGTAATGCTGGGTTATATACAATGTGACTGAAGTTATTCTGTAGAATGTTAAAAAAAAAAAAAAGATGTCATAATACGTGATAAATGAGTCACCTATTGCCAACCCTGAAGTCTAAATGTAATGTTGGGGTTACGGGACGGGGCTAAGGCAGATAAAATCAACATGGCTAAAACCTAGAAGTGTCTCGGGTCTTCTCCTTACATCACAACGAAACAACAGACAACATCAGAGGCGTCTTACCGGGGCTAAGGAGAAGAACAACTGGACTGTTGCCCAGTGGTCCAAAGTCTTCTTTTCAGATGAGGGCAAGTTTTGTTTTTCATTTGGAAACCAAGGTCTGGAGGAAGGGTGGAGAAGCACATAGCCCAAGTTGCTTGAAGTCCAGTGTTAAGTTTCCACAGTCTGTGATGATTTGGGGTGAAATGTCATCTGCTGGTGTTGGTCCATTGTGTTTTTTGAAAACCAAAGTCACTGCACCCGTTTACCAAGGAATTTTGGAGCACTTCATGCTTCCTTCTACTTACCAGCTTTTTGAAGATACTGATTTCATTGTCCAGCAGGATTTGGCACCTGCCCACACTGCCAAAAGCACCAAAAGTTGGTTAAATGACCATGGTGTTAGTGTGCATGACTGGCCAGCAAACTCACCAGACCTGAACCCCATAGAGAACCTATGTGGTATTGTCAAGAGGAAAATGAGAAACGAGAGACCAAAAAATGCTGATGAGCTGAAGGCCACTGTCAAAGAAACCTGGGCTTCCATACCACCTCAGCAGTGCCACAAACTGATCACCTCCACGCCACGCCGAAATGAGGCAGCAATTAAAGCAAAAGGAGCCCCTACCAAGTATTGAGTACATGTACAGTAAATGAACACACTTTCCAGAAGGCCAACAATTTACTAAAAATGTTTTTTATTATTATTTTTTTTTATTGGTCTTATGAAGTATTCTAATTTGTTGAGATAGTGAATTGGTGGGTTTTTGTTAAATTTGAGCCAAAATCATCACAATTAAAAGAACCAAAGACTTAAACTACTTCAGTCTGTGTGCATTGATTTGATGAACCTGTACAGTATATTTGATTGAAATGTCAGTAATAACTGAAACAATTCGAAATGAGACCATGCATTTATTGAGATGCACCTGTATATTTCACATGCTTTTTGTTCCTCTACATTATTATACTGTTTGTGAACATTTAGCTCATTTTCTGAATCATTTTCTGTAAAAGCCCTCTGATTTCATTTTTCTGAATCATTTTCTGTGCAATATGTGTATAAATGGACCATAATGAGATGATTTCCTAAATTCCTGTGTGTTGCAATGCTCGATTCATATATGATTCCTCCTAGTATGTGTGAGTTCAGCAATGCGTGAATATTTTACATTAGCAGTGATGGCTTATGAAAGACATCTGACATTAGACTATCACTCAAAGCTGAACAACTTTTCATGCTCATTGCATGTTTCTTGTCAAATAGGATGACATTGTGAAAAATTTAATATTGATAAATGGTGTAATGGTGACAACTGGTCAATGGTAAAACTCTCATGTGACCAATAAAACTCTCATCTCAGCTTTCTATTTCATTTTATTTGGGCCTCTTTGCTGAAATTACTGTATCCTATGTAAAGCCTACTATTGCATGTAAAGCATCATTAGAGTTCAGAAGGACATTTTGGCAGACATGCGTGCCTCATATGGTTTCTTTGATTAACTTCACTATTGCAATGCTTTTTGACATGCTGTACAGCAGATAGGGCTCAAGTGACATCCCAGAGGAGCTGTAATCTTTTGGCATTGGAGATTATTATAGTGCCACCTCTTTAATCTTTAATCTATGTCTCAAAACTTAAAGGGGTGCTATTATGCTTTTTCACTTTTTCAGCTTTAGTTAGTCTGTAATGTTGCTGTTTGAGCATAAACAAATATCTGCAAAGTTACAAAGCTCAAAGTCCACTTCAAAAGGAGATTTTTTTTTTTTACACAATTCACTTTTCAAAAACTACAACTAACGACTCGTTTGGACTACAACACATATTTGATGGGATTTGTGATATTACAAATACCAACGAATGGGATGAGACCTGGTTGAGCTGCACTAGAGAAGGTAATGAGTGTTATCACTATGTCGGAGACACCCTAGCTTTCCAAAGGCAGACAAACTTAGAGTGGTTACAATTATCCAGGTTTAAATCGCGCTCAAATTGATTTGATATTGACACAATATTTACACTGAAGCTCGCAGGTGGCTATGGTAAGGGGCATGACATTTCCTGACCAGGCGCCAAGTGCTGCCAATCACAACACACACTGGCCCAGCTAACCAATCACAGCACATTTTGTATTTTAGAAGGCGGGCCTTCATTTGATACAGGAACTATTCAAACCGTTTATGCCAGGCTGGGGAGAGAGGTGTTGTAATAATGTAAAATATGTGAAAAATAATGTGTTTTTCGAACAATCTAGTATGAGAGCCTGTTCTAGTACACCCCCAAAGCAAAATCAAGACTTTGTAAAAGAGCATAATAGGACCCCTTTAAAGAAGTGCATAAAAGAGTTTTAAAATCATACATTAAAAATATTAAGTTATGAAGAACTTTGTTCTGTTCTGCATTTGTGTTCTGTGATGTAGTCTAAACAAAATATAACAATTTATTGTAATTAGTAAAACAGATTATATATTCAATGGAAAACAGGATTATAGGTGCAATATATAGTATGTATGTAACACTGCAAATTGGGGGTAATCGAGGGACTGGGTCTAAATTATATTTCATTTCACTTCAGTTTTAGTTTCAAGAGCAAAAACACAAGTTTGTATAAAGCAAGTAAAGAGCAGTATGTGATTTTCTATACAGATACTTTTTTTTGTAAATCATTTAGAATTATTTTAACAACAAATTCATTGTTAAAACTCATATCAACATTATATTTTATATATTATTTTCTAAATATATTTGATAAAAAAAAGAACCTTTTCTGAAAAACACAGCACAAAGACACAAAAGCAATGTTTATTGAACCCCTGGGGTTAATTTTGAACCTCAGAGAATTTTCCGGAGCACAATAAAAGTTATTTATATGCACATCAATGAACTTCAGTGCCTCCATTTCATGATTTTCAACATGCAAGATAGCAACTCACCAGCAATGGTTTACCAAATGTTTTTGTAGAGACTGTGTGTCATTTTTGGAGTCCTATTTTCAAGCTGGAAAATTGCTGTTAGTGTTGATCAGTGGTGGTTGGTCTCAACTTGGAATCATTTAGGAATCAAATCAACATGATTTTTGTTTAGAGATAAATTTTTGGATTAACATTAATAGAATATGGACAACAAGACCTATTTTGCAGTCTACACTCTGATGGAACCAAGAGGCTCCAAATCTTATCGACATATATATTTTACATGTTTTCTGGCTCTTTATGCTTTTATACTGGTAATGAACATTTGGCTCAGTGTAGTCATTGTTTTGGATAGAGCCCTTCATGAACCAATGTACATTTTTCTGTGCAATTTATGTATAAATTATATATATGGAGCAACAGGATTTTATCCTAAATTCCTGCATGATTTAATTCTGGATTCATATGTGATTCCTTCTTTTATGTGCGGCCTCCAAGCTTTTGTGATCTACAGTTCAGCTATGTGTGAGTGTACAACATTAACAGTGATGGCATTTGACAGACATGTGGCCATATGTCAACCTTTGGACTATCACTCAAAACTGACTAAAAATACATGTGCCATATTACTCGTATTCTGTTGGACTGTACCATTTATTTGTATGTTCATTGGAGTTGTGTTGTCAAATAGGTTGGCTGTGTGTAAATATCATATTGACAAATTATACTGTGACAACTGGTCAATAGTAAAGCTCTCATGTGAATCAGTGGTTATTAATAACCTCATGGCATTAATTGTTTCATTATTTTATATTTGTCTTACAGTTCTGATTATTGTGTCTTATATAAAACTTATTGTTGCATGTAAATCATCTCTAGAAAACAGAAGAAAATTTTGGCAGACATGTGTTCCACATTTATTTTCATTGATAAATTGTAGTTTTACTGTATTTTTTGATGCCATGTGCAACAGATATGGCTCAAGTGATGTCCCAGAGAATGTGTACGTTGTTTTTGCCCTACTGATGCTTATTTTTCCGCCTCTTTTTAATCCTTTAGTCTATGTATTAAAACTCAAAGAGGTACGTAAAAGAAGTTTAAAAACATGTGTAAATATCATATAATAAATAATTAATTTTACTTGGCCCTGTTTGCTATATAATACTCACTCATCCATAATTATGCTAATAATAATTTATGCTAATTTTACTTATTTAAAGTTTTAGCAAAAAGCTTTTTGTATGCACACGCGCACTCTTCAAAAACTGCTCTTTAAATCTAAGAACCAGAAGACAAATTCAATTTGGTGTATATTTGAGATATAGATTGGACTAAATGTCAGCTTGCTTATTTTGCTTAACATAAGGATTTATAAAGGCCACATCATACAAACAAGAAACTATGCTTCTAAACAGGCTGAGAACTGTCATTTCAACTAGTGATGTTTGGTTCTTGACCGAATCATTCTTTTAAGTCAATTCTCAGTAAGTAAACGGCCAAGCCGGTTTACAAACCGAACTGAATCAAACTTTAGTTCCGGGTTGATGATGCAGGATGCACAGCCGAAGTAGCACGTTCGACTCAGAAACCAAATGAGCCAGTTTAACCAACTGTCAAAATTTGCAGAGAGTTACTGAGGACTCAACAAAAACGAATGAGCCATGGCAAAGTTTGCCGAAGATTACTGAGGATTCTGATGAGCGAGTTGACAATACTGTGCAAGCATGGGGAATGTACTGAAAATATGCTTATTATAACTGTTATTAATTTACATTTTATTAAAACCTGCAAAACTTTTCTGTCGAATGATGTAAATACATTTTACAATAGTTTATTGGGCATGCATATTATATTTAAAGTTGCTTACGTGAAATCAAGGAGTTTATAAGACTGGTTTATTCTTTCTTTATACTTTAGACATGTAGAACATATCCGCATTTGTGCATCAGTGTCTGTAATGTGTGCTGTAGGTGCAAAACTTTTACGAATCTTATCCAAGTTGTAGGCTAGTCAATATTGGTCAGTCAGTCGTATCTGACATAAAAGATCTGTGAATGAAACTGTGACCACAAACACCATTAACTTGGCAATAATCAATAATATGCATTCACACAAATAACTTAATTTCTTTTAATGTTTCAATGTGTTGACACAAATGACTTATTTGAATTTTTCTTTGATACAACATGGCACTGAGCTGTTAGAAAAGAAATGCATAGAGACGTACTGTACTGCTTGATGACGTCAGGAACTGATGAATCTGCTTTATGAACCAGTTCAGTGAGCCGATCTGCCAATTGACAAGCTTGTGCTGCGATTCTATGGATGTTTTGCCTGCCAGGTCTTTGAACCAGTCATATTACTGAAAACTATGAATTGTAGCCTCTAAATTTGATAACGCACAACACCATTGGTTCGAAGCACTGTCAATGCTTTTTAAAGCCTTTTTACCATGCCAGTAAAGCTACTGAAATCTCAATTTACCAGTTGCTAATTGCAATGCAGATTTTTTCAAATAGGATAGACATCTCGACCACATAACATCTCTGTTCATGGTATGTAAACACTTAATTCTAGCTTTTAAAATATTGCCCTGGTCACACTGAGCCAATATTTATTCTGATGACTTTTGTGTGACTGATCATGCTGTAGCTAGTATGAGTAGCCTAACAAAATGCTTTCTCTGTCCAGATTTGACTACAATAATAATAACTGACACTTCAAATCAACATTTACATTCCAACTTTTACTAAATGTAGTCTTTAATAATGTCTGAATATATATATATATATAAATAAACTGATATAAGTAAGACTTTATGTCTTACGCCTGTTTCACACATACTCCGTCTGCAGTGCGTATGCGTTGCGCATTTTTTTAAACACCCATGTGAACGGATTAGAGCGTTCATGGTCCGTCAGTGCATTCCAGGAACGGTATGTCTGCAGCAGTGCAGCCATTGTTTAAGCACCAAAAGGCCTCCAAAGACAATTTTTAATATAACTCAGACTGGACACGTCTGAAAGTCCCCTTAAAATAATAAAAACATTAAAGAAAAAAAAAAATTATTATTGAGCTAATTGTTCTAATTCTAAGTATAGATTTATTCGTTAACCACTGGAACATTAATCATAACTTATATACGATTTACTGGTCATCTAAGCTTGATCTATGGTTAATAAAAAAAAAATTCTTCTTTCATCGGTTTACTCTGTTTGTCCGGATTTTCTTTTTGGTTGAACTTCTCCTTTAAAGAAAAAAAAAGGCTTCAGTGCTCTTTGAATTTTCCCTAGAGTTTATTTCGTAGAGCGGAGAACTTAAACTAAGCAAAAAAGTTATTTATAAGCGAGTCAGTTGTCCATAGTGCTTTCATTTCATAAATGTGAGTTTTAGATCACAATTCAAGGTAATGCAATGGTAATGTTTGATTGGCGTTAAAGCTCATTGTATTTTAAAAGCATGTATGCCATATTTTCAAGTTGAAGATGATGTCAGTAATCATCAGTTACTTCTTGTTGTTGAATACATGATGGATAATATGACACATTTTACAGCCTACACTCTAATGGAACCACACAATGCTAAATCATACAGGTATATTTATTTCACATGCTTTTTGTTCCTCTATGTTATGATACTGTTTTTGAACATTTGGCTCAGTGTAGTCATTGTTTTGGAAAAAGCCCTTCATGAACCAATGTACATTTTTCTGTGTAATCTGTGTGTAAATGATATTTATGGAACAGCAGCATTTTATCCTAAGTTCTTACACGATTTAATATTGAATTCATATGTAATTCCATCTTACTTGTGTGCATTGCAGGCTTTTGTTTTTTATACTTATGTTTTGTGTGAATATTCTACATTAGCAGTGATGGCTTATGACAGACATGTGGCCATATGTCAACCTTTAGACTATCACTCAAAAATGAACAAGTTTTCATGCAGCATTTTACTTGGCTTATGTTGGGTTATACCATTTCTTATTATGTTCATTGCAGTTTTCTTATCAAACAGGTTGGTACCATGCAGAAATCATATTGAAAAATTGTTTTGTGACAACTGGTCAATAGTAAAACTTTCATGTGAATCAACTGTGATCAATAACATTTATGGATTTATTTTTATTTCACTATATGTTGGCCTTGTGATTGTAATTTTGATGTCCTATATAAAACTTATCATTGCATGTAAAGCATCATTAGAATGCAGAAGGAAATTTTGGCAGACATGTGTGCCTCATGCAATTTCATTGATAAATCTCACTGCAGCGATACTTTTTGATAACATTTATAACAGATATGGATCAAGTGATTTGCCTGTAAATTTCCGTATGTTTTTGGCTTTAGAGATAATTGTAGTGCCACACCGCTTTTCAATCCTGTAATCTATGGCATAAAACTATCAGAAGTTTGCAAAAGAGTCCTAAACTTATGCATGAATTGTACCAAAGATGACAAAGACTGAAGTATATGCTGTAGTGTATTCTGTCAGGGGAAAAAAGTGAACCTGTTGCCTGGGCTTTTATGTAAAGATACAAGTCAAGGAAGATATAAATCAAGTGACAATCATGTTTTTATCTTCTCATCCTGGAAACCATTTAAAACTTTGCTAATGGAATAAATGTACACTGAGCTTTTACAATCACAAAAAGCACCTTGGCAAGATGATGTGGACTTGTATCACCCTGAAAGGTGTTTTTTATTAACTGGACTGATGATTGAACGATTGATTTGTTGATTGTAAAAATGACTGTCTGAATAAACTGTCTGTACATTTTCCCACATTTACACAAGTACTTTTCAAACAAACATAAATGTATATTTATGAAATTTTCTATTTACATTATTTTTTTTAAATGCTTTTGCTTATTGATAATCTTCCACTTATTCATAAAAAAAGTCCAATACAGCATAGAATCAGAAAGATGCACACTGCGGCAATAGTAAAATATTAATTTATATATACATATATGTTGTATAATCAGTAGGGTTGAGTACCGAAACCGTACTAGAACCGATTCAGAACGCAGATTTCGGTGCCTCATTTCAGTGTCACTTAAATGCCCAAGCGATTGATTTAAATTTTTGTCCTGGTTCTCTTATATGGATGTTAGAAGCATGGGCACTGTTAGGCCCTTTTTAGTGGGGATATAGCGATTAGCTCCATAAACTGTTCACAAATTTGTGATCGCCTTAGAGTCTGCCCCTTAAATTTCATAGGAAAGCTACGGCAGACTTCGTCTCCTCCCCATCTTTCAGCACGTACTTCTATCCGCAGACCGCGGGAGTGCAGTGCGAGCGGACTCAAACAGAAACAGAGGACACAAGGGTGTGTGTTTATTGATAGATTGTTATAATATCTGTATCTGTGCAGTGCTTTGTCATAAATACAGTTTGCAAAAGGTCACGAGGGAAGCAATCGGTTTCCCATCTACTGTAAAGATCTTTGCTGCGTTCACCCCATATCACACCACAGCTGTTTTCCTCCAGTGAAAATCTACCCCTTAACACATACAGGTGCATCTCAATAAATTAGAATGTCATGGAAAAGGTTCATTTATTTCAGTTATTCAACTGAAATTGTGAAACTCATGTATTAAATAAATTCAGTGCACACAGACTGAAGTAGTTTAAGTCTTTGATTCTTTTAATTGTGATGATTTTGGCTCACATTTAACAAAATGCCATATAGTAAGAGAAGAACAACTCGGGAATTGAGAGCATCAGGAGCATGTGAAATGCTATGTATATTTTTTATATTATTTTTTTAATGTTCTTTAATGTTATCCATCATTTTCTTTGTGACTCTTTTTTTTTTTAAGTATCAGTTCAGGCACCGTTTAGGCACCAGTACCATTTTAAAAGTATCGATTTGGCACCAGTATGGTAAAAAAAAAAAACAATGGATACCCAATCCTAATCAGTAAACCAGAATTCTTACTAGAGATTTAGGAACTCCTCTGTTGTGTTACTTGAAAAATAATTTTCATGATTTACACGATCACAAAGCTTTAGAGCAGGGGTCTAGCCAAACCTTTTTGTTGTTATACATTTTTTTTTTTTTTTTACCAGGGAGCTACTTTTTAAAAAATATAAGCTGCTGAGAGCTACCAATGTTATACAATACTTAAATCATTTAAATAATGTATCAATCCAAACTGTTATACACAGCATTGTACACAGCAATGTGCTGGAAATATTAAAAAAGTACTGATACACACGCTGAAATAATTTTACCAAGTTTTATGACAAAAGCCAACAAATAAAATTAGCAGCACTATGCACTTTTTGTTTACTTAAACAGTGAAATAAAAACATTAAAAATGATGGCTGGATTTTAAACTAACAAATAATATTTATAACATGTTATCTACTGACATGCAATACATATTTAAATAAAATTATAAAATTTCAGCCTTTAAAACTTTTTTTTATTATATTAAAAAGGATGAGTTAGAATGATAAATTAACAGTTCAACATAAGTTAATGTGCATTCTAAAAAATCTCACAACACTTCTGATAATAAAGTAGCCTATTTTTCTATTGACCAGTTAAGATTTACAACAAAAATCTGGTCTGATTTTCGCATTGGTCTGAACAAAATATGGCAGACAGACTGAATGAACTCAATGTAAATCCACAGTTTAACAGCAGATGGCGCTTATGAACTGCAGAACAGAGCTGTTTCCATGGTAACCTCTGTAAACAAAGCTGCCCTGGCTTCTTAACACTGCTTTATTGTGTATTACACAGAGGAAAGATGGAAAGAAAATTCCATCAAAACTTTTCTGAAGACAGTCGGTTTCCTATTATGCATTCATACAAATAATTAAATCATACAGTACATTCTCTTAATAACTTTGATTAGAGCTGAACTATATTTACTGTGAGTTTAAATATACGGGACAATTAAAATAACCTCATGGCCGATATGTCAAGTATGACTTGGCGAGCTACCCTCCTATCTGGCCACGAGCTACTGGCAGCTCTGGACTGAAACAGACATGCAAACATGTTATAATTTGTTTTATGAATGAATTGTAACAGAACATTTGAAAAACATCCATGTACAACCTGTCAGCATTATTGTATTATAATATGTATTAACATCAGTAAGCCACAGTATGATAAAACATTCCAGAAAAAAAATAAAATTATTACATATAATAGTTTTGATGTACTACCCTTCACTAAAAAAACACTAAAAAAAAACAAATTATAATAGTCTAAATGAGTCTACTCCACCAATCTACTGTGATCTGTTATAAGCATGAGGGTCCCATCAGAGACTGTTCTGGCGGTTGGTGTTGCATGCAATATATAGTGATATTCTCAGTGTTATACTCATAAAACAGGATACACAGGTTTTAACTCATTCAACATACTTCTGCTTAATGTTGACACTGTGAGATATGCAAAAGAAATCTACCGTATCTCACACTCTCTACACTGTATATAGTAGAACAACAGCCCCATACACCGCCCCTCTACTACACACTCACACTCACACACAAAAAAAACCCCCAGATACCAAAAGCCGATACCCACATTGACCAGCGTGTGACAGAGCTGTGTCCAGAAAAAAGAAACACTGACCACAGAACAACAGAGAGTAGTATGGAGTTGTTAGAGATTAAGGATGTCTATGAAGTACATGTAAGTAATTAATATAATGTTAAACATTCAATTTTCACGCCTGTTTAGCGGATGTGTGTGAGCTGATAAGCAGAGCGCGCTGAGTGGATTGAGTGCGCGGTCGTACAGATGCATGAGCTTGTCGAGTGAATAACTCACAGACATCACTGAAAAGGATGAGGAGAGCTAGAAGGTCAGAGAGTGCGCACTTCTGTTACATGATCGTGATTGCTGTTCGCTCCATTAGTGCATGCATTTGGATTAAACCTAAATAGTAAATATAAAACAAACAAAAATTATAGGAGAATTCACTTTTTTATTTTAAATGTCAATAATACACGATTAAAGCAAAAGTGAATCTAGCAGACTGTATGAAATGCGCTAGGCTATAATTGTCTATCTCATTCTGCACCAATGCAAACGTGTTTAGCTGGCTTTAAAATTATGGTTTTTATTCGTATGCGAGGGTCCGCGTACAGTACGCGCGTACTCATATTAGTTTGTTCCTGCATCATCAGGGCCGTGCAGAGACCTTTGGAGGGGCAGGTACTCAAAGTATAATAAAAAAGGGCACATGGAACACGGCTTTTAATAGCGCTGTGCTCCTTGCTGATACATGTATGCTTCTGTATTAATACAGCAGCAAGTACCTTGACGCAGTTTTGAAAATGAAACACAGAACAGAAAAGACCATTTTAAGTTTAAATGTTAAAGATTTTTATTTATTTATTTGCACCTCTTAATTACTCTGGAATTAGAAACTGAATTATATTATTGATATTATTATTATTATTATTATTGATTTTATAGGGTATAGTGGTTTTGCTGTTGTAAACACTAATGTTGCTGTTATAGAAAAATATGTCTGTCTTATTTAAAATAGAATTCTATTCTAATATTGTTGTGAATTTATTCTTTTTATGAATGATAATGATAATAAAAACAGGATTGTATAGTCTACAGGAAGTATAATTTGGAGGATGAGAAAAATGGCATATGACAGTTTTTCCAGTGTTGTGATAATTATTAAATAAATACTGTATTAATAATTCAAAGTATGTATAGTTTTTAGTCGGAAAACATAAAAAAGACAAGATCCCTCGACACCCTTTAAACTTTTCCCAATCAAACAGCGAGAACGAAAGAGAAGAGGCACCTTTTGTTTATATTGGTGTGTGTAGAACTACGTTAGCTGCATTTTAGATATTTAATAAATATTTTATTTTGATAAAATGTAAATTAGTCCCCCACATTTTATTTGGGCAGGTGTGTTCACATAGAGTTTTCTATATTTAAATATAGATTTAAATTCAAAGAGACAGTATCAATAGTCTGTGCATGACCTGATTTTTTATTTGACCTGATGTTAACACTCTCCTGCAGTGTTTCATTCATACTCGAAGCCAGAGAGCGCTCTTGTGCAGAAAGTCCAAAACGGACTCAGAGAAGTAATAATTTATGACGTGCAGGAAATCCCTAATATATATAAAATATATATATAACATCTGGCTATTGCTGTAGCTGAGCTGAATAAAAAGCAGAAATGTTTTTACTGATGAAACGTGAAGACAATAAACACACGATTGCAAAATATATGGTTTATGTGTGTTTTTCAAGTCATCTCCAGGTAATAAGTAAATAAACTATATGAATAATGCAGTACTGACTGACATATCATTTAGTATATAAACTATACATTTCCTGCCTTATTCTGTGATAAAAAAAAGGAAAAAGGTGTTCTAGTAGCCTTTACAAAACCAATCATAAAATTTTCATTAAGAAAATTTTGAACAAAAATATTATAGCCCCTTGCTGCAACTAATGTTCCTTCCACAGGCTACACACAGCAATATAAACAACAGCTGTACATGCTCTCTTCATGTCGTTCATGTATAATAATAATAATTTAATAATATTGATATACAAGCACACCACTCCACTGAGAACTTCACTTACCGGCAGCCGTGGACGTTACTGAAGGCATCTGGTAGCGCACTAAATTACTAAAGGCAATGGTGTCTGAATGTAAAGGCCCCGATATACTTCAAACAAAATCGAATAATGAACTGATATGAAGTCATTTAGAACAAAATCAGGCCGAAACGAAGTTCATTTTGAGTTCGTTTCGGCAGTTCGAAACAGCTGACCAAAGCGAACTTTCTGGGGGAGTTTGTTTCGGCTCCTTAACACCTTTGAGTTTCCATTGGTCCGTGGCAGTTACGCAATCGGTGGGTGTGTTCTGGAACTCCACCTTCTTTGACATGTGATTTTTTCCCCCCGGTTCGTTTCTCATTCAACAGAGGTCAGGCAAGAGAGAACAATGTCTCCAGCCAAGTCACTGGCAACATGAATACACTGGAGTGTCGAATAGCTGAGCTGGCACAAACATATCTGTACCTGTACGATCGCTCGCAGAGAGACTTTAAAGATTCAGAGAAAGCATTTAATTCCTAGAAAGAAATTGCGAAGCTTGGTGTCGACGACCCGGAGCTATGCAAAAAGCGACGCAGAGAAACATCCGAGACAAGTTTTCCAAAGCCATGAAAAGAATGAAAGGAAAGAGTAAAGATATAAGGTATACATGTTTCAAATAAATGTTAAACCATACTGCTGCTGCGGCGGTTGTTCTTTCAGTAAGCAAATTTAAAGGGTATACAATAAATGAAATACCAAATGAACATACAATAATAAACCTTTGTTTTTATCAAAAGTAAATCATGACACCACATAAAATATAAAAAAGTTTAACAATTTATCCAGTTTAATAAATAAATGAACACTAATAAAATAAAGTAACAAACTGACTCCAATATTTTTTTCCACATCATGCTAAAGTTTTACAGACTATGAGACATTCACACTTCCCATAAAGGACTGATTATGGTTCTTTTGTATTGGAAACATCATACTTGTCTCTGAACTGCTGCTAATCATTATTCTTTTGTCTATAATATTGTGACCATGGGGGCCCATCTCACACCTAAATTGCCTACACTTCATCATTGTTGTGTTTAGGGGATACACGTGAGAGTCGCGAGTCATGTTTACATTAATCTACACCCCACTTCCAGCAATGTGGGGGTGTCAGAATGTTTGAAAACAGTATACCGTCGCTCAGCCTTTTCGAACTTCTTTTTGCCCCCAAACGAAGAATGAAAACCAACTTCGTTTGAAGTATACCGGGGCCTTAAGGGATCATCCCCGATAAGATCATCAGGTGAAAGGTCATCATGTGGATAATTATATTTATGGCTAAATTATTTATTAATTTTACTAATAGTTAGATTGGGCAGGCCTTCACAGAAGGACGTTAAAATAAAATAAAATAAAATAAAATAAAAAATTTCCTTGACAAAAGGGCACTTTGGGCATCAAGGGGAAAAGGGGCAGGTTCACAGCACCCCCCTCTGCAAGAGGAAATTGTATTGTTATTACAAATGAGCTGCTGCAGCTCAATGGGGAGCAGCTCTATGTGCCATTAAAAATAAAATCTGTTTGATAAATAAGCCAACTAACTTGATAAAATAAAATTAATTATAAAATATTATTATTATTATAAATTTTATTATTATATTTTGTCTCTGTAAAATATACCAAAAAAAAAAAAAAAAAAGATCTCAATCACCATGAAAAAAATGGTATCGTGACAAAAAAAAATGGTATCGCACCCTAATTTTCATATAAATGTTTGCCCCTTGGTAATATTATTATAAAATAGGGATTAGTTTCCAGTTATGGTGATGATACCAACTATATATCACCCCCCTAAAATTTATCTGTTAAAAATGTTGCAACTAGACGGATGGACATAAAACACAAATAAAATTATTGGACCAAAAAAACACAACACAGAATCTCTTGGATTACAATTTGCAACTAGACGGATGGACCGTGACTTCCTCTGGATGCCGTGCACAATCTGGGTGTTTATAGCAGCTTGTAATTTTTTGAAAATCCCATTTCCCATGTTACAAATGAACAGTGCCAAGCTATACCTGTTTTGATAAATGAAAAGCTGTTCCATTCATGACCTCTAGACTGGGACTTTGTTAATGTACTGATTGGTTGTCCTGCATCTTCAATAAACAAGCTGCAGGTAGTCCAAAATGCAGTGGCTAGAGTCCTTACCAGGTCAAGAAAAATTCTATTACCCCAATTTTACAGTCTCTGCACTGGCTACCTATTAAGTTCCGTATCAGTTCCAAAATATTATTACTTACCTATAATGCCCTTAATGGTTTAACTCCTGTGTGCCTAACTAGTCTTCTACCATGCTACAATCCATCACGCTCCATAAGGTCACAAAACTCTGGACTTTTGGTAGTACCTAGGATAGCAAAGTCCACTAAAGGAGGTAGAGCTTTTTCACATTTGGCTCCCAAACTCTGGAATAGCCTTCCTGATAACATTCGGGGTTCAGACACACTCTCTGTTTAGGGAAGTCGTGGCCTAATGGTTAGAGAGTTTGACTCCTAACCCTAAGGTTGTGAGTTTGAGTCTTGGGCCGGCAATACTACGACTGAGGCCCTTGAGCAAGGCACCGAACCCCCAACTGCTCCCCAGGTGCCGCAGACCGAACCACCACTGCTCCGGGTGTGTGTTCACTGCTGTGTGTGAGCACTTTGGATGGGTTAAATGCAGAGAATGAATTCTGAGTATGGGTCACCATACTTGGCTGAATGTCACGTCACTTTCACTTTCTCTGTTTAAATATAGATTAAAGACACATCTCTTTGGCCAAGCATTCAAATAATGCATCTCATAATCTTGTACTGTAGTTGTATCTGATCAAATGTGCATTATTATTCTTTAGCTTGGGTTAAACAAATCAGTTTTGCTTGGTTGGAACAGCAGCTACGCTAATTATGTCTCTATTTGTTTCTCTGTTTTTGCCTGTGGTCACAAGCTTCAGTCTGGATTCAGAACACCTGAGAAGACATGATGCCAGCCCCTCAGAGGACCTCAGATGATGCCAACCCTGAAACAACATACAGAAATACCTAATTTTGCTATAAGTTTGATTGCATCATATAATAATTGCTGTTAATAGTGTTCATCACCTGTTTGATTACGTCTTTAACTGATTTTTTTCCGTACATTTCTGCCATATGTACATTAACTAACAGTCACCCCTGATAAGCTACTACTAAATGTTGTAGAAACTTGAATTTCTGTAAAGTTGCTTTGCAACGATTTGTATCATGAAAAGCGCTATACAAATAAACTTGAATTTAATTTATGATGACATGAGCTGAATTATGGTCCGTCCTTTTTATGGCTTTTTTTTTGAGGTTTTCTTACAAGGTACATCCACATCCACTTCAAATCAAATAGTTAAGCTTCTTTCTTTAACCACTTGAACATTTATCATAACTTAAATATGTTTTGGTTGTATTTGTCATCTAAGCTTGATCTATGGTTAATACAAACATTTTTAATTACTTTTTCCTTCAGTTTATTCTGTTTGTCAGGATTTTATTTTTGGCTGAACTATTACTTGAAAGAAAAAAAAAGGCTTCAGTACTCTCTGAATTTTCCCTAGAGTTTATTTCGTAGAGCGGAGAACTTAATCTGAGCAAAATAGCTATTTATAAGCAGGTCAGTTGTCCATAGTGCTTTCATTTCATGAATGTGAGTTTTAGATCACAATTCAAGGTAATGCAATGGTAATGTTTGATTGGTGGTAAAGCTTATTGTATTTTAAAAGCGTGTATGCCATATTTTCAAGTTGAAGATGATGTCAGTGATCATCATTTACTTCTTGTTGTTGAATATATGATGGATAATATGACACATTTCACAACCTTCACTCTGATGGAACCACACAATGCTAAATCATACAGGTATATTTATTTCACATGCTTTTTGTTCCTCTATGTTATGATACTGTTTTTGAACATTTGGCTCAGTGTAGTCATTGTTTTGGAAAAAGCCCTTCATGGACCAATGTACATTTTTCTGTGTAATCTGTGTGTAAATGATATTTATGGAACAACAGCATTTTATCCTAAATTCTTACACGATTTAATATTTAATTCATATGTAATTCCATCTTACATGTGTGCATTCCAGGCTTTTGTTGTTTATACTTATGTTATGTGTGAATATTCTACATTAGCAGTGATGGCTTATGACAGACATGTGGCCATATGTCAACCTTTAGACTATCACTCAAAAATGAACAAGTTTTCATGCAGCATATTACTTAGCTTATGTTGGGTTATACCATTTCTTAATATGTTCATTGCAGTTTTCTTATCAAGCAGGTTGGTACCATGTAGAAATCATATTGATAAATTGTTTTGTGACAACTGGTCAATAGTGAAACTTTCATGTGAGTCAACTGTGATCAATAACATTTATGGATTTATTTTTATTTCACTGTATTTTAGCCTTGTGATTGTAATTATGATGTCCTATATAAAACTTATCATTGCATGTAAAGCATCATTGGAATGCAGAAAGAAATTTTGGCAGACATGTGTTCCTCATGTAATTTCATTGATAAATCTCACTGTAGCGATACTTTTTGATACCATCTATAACAGATATGGATCAAGTGATTTCCCTGTTAATTTGCGTATGTTTCTGGCTTTAGAGATGATTGTAGTGCCACCTCTTTTCAATCCTGTTATCTATGGCATAAAACTATCAGAAGTTCGCAAAAGAGTCCTAAAATTATGCATGAATTGTACCAAAGATGACAAAGACTGAAGTATGTTGTGTATATGCTGTAGTGTATTCTATTAGGGGGGAAAAGTGAACTGTTGCCTAGGCTTTATGTAAAGATACAAGTCAAGGAAGATATAAATCAAGCGACAGTCATGTTTTTATCTTCTCATTATGCTGGAAAGCCATTTAAACATTTGCTAAAAGAATAATGTACACTGAGATTTTACAGTCACAAAAACCACCTTGACAAGATGATATGGACTTGTATCAACCTGGAGGTGTTTTTATTGATTGATTAATTGATCGATCGATAGATTGATTGTAATAATGACTGTCTGAATAACTAACTGTCTGTACATTTTCCCACTTTTACACAAGTACTTTTCAAATACACATAAATGCATATGTATGAAATATATTTTGTTTACATTACTTTTTAAATGCTCTTGCTTACTGATAAGCTTCCACTTATTCATAAGAAAGTCTAGCATATAATCCAGCATAGAATCAGCAAGATGCACACTGCAGCAATATTAAAATATTAACTTATATATACATGTATGCTGTATTATCAGTAAGCCAGAATTTTCACTAGAAATTTAGGAACTCCTCTGTTGTGTAACTTGCAAAATAATTTTTCATGATTTACGCGATCAAAGGCTTTAGAGGCATCAATATATATATATAAATTGTGGAATTGTGCGTGATATACAAATCTAAAACCTTTAAAGCAAAAGTTTTTGTCTCATGTGTTTCAACAAGTGTTAACATTTCAGGATCTCAAAAAAGCTTAAACATTGACAATTACTTGATGCACTGAAACAGACATGCAAACATGTTATAATTTTTTTAATGAATGAATTGCAACAGAACATTTGAAAAACAACCATGTACAACCTATCAACATTATTGTATGAACATTATTAAGCACAGTATGATAAAAAATTCCAGAAAAAACTATTATATATATCCATATATATATATATATATATATATATATATATATATACATATATATATATATATTATATATATATATATATATATATATATAATATATATATATATATATATAATATATCGTTTTCTTTAATGGATTTTTGTCTAAAAAAAGAGCATGTGAATTTGCTGATACACGTATAGTTTATTATGACAAGAGCTAAAATATGGTCCATTCTTTTTAATTTTTTTTTTTTTGTTTTGTTTTTTTGAGGTTTTCTTGCAAGGTACAATTTTGCATATCTACTTAAAATCAAATATTATAGCTTTTTTTAACCACTGGAACATTAATCATTATTAAATAAGTTTTGATTGTATTTGTCATCTAAGTTTGATCTATGGTTAAT
Source organism: Cyprinus carpio (assembly GCF_018340385.1). Classification (NCBI taxonomy): domain Eukaryota; kingdom Metazoa; phylum Chordata; class Actinopteri; order Cypriniformes; family Cyprinidae; genus Cyprinus; species Cyprinus carpio. The sequence continues at coordinate 10,940,519 of NC_056592.1, forward strand.
ACAAATTTTTTTAATGACTTCTTTCTTCAGTATAATCTCTTCGTCAGGATTTTTGGGTGAACTATTCCCTGAAAGAAAAAAAAGGCTTCAGTGCTCTCTGAATTTTCCCTAGAGTTTATTTTGTAACTTAAACTGAGTAAAAAAGCTATTTATAAGCGGGTCAGTTGTCCATAGTGCTTTCATTTCATGAATGTGAGTTTTAGATCACAATTCAAGGTAATGCAATGGTAATGTTTGATTGGTGTTAAAGCTCATTGTATTTTAAAAGCGTGTATGCCATATTTTCAAGTTGAAGATGATGTCAGTGATCACCTGTTACTTGTTGTTGAATATATGATGGATAATATGACACATTTTACAACCTTCACTCTGATGGAACCACACAATGCTAAATCATACAGGTATATTTATTTCACATGCTTTTTGTTCCTCTATGTTATGATACTGGTTTTTGAACATTTGGCTCAGTGTAGTCATTGTTTTGGAAAAAGCCCTTCATGAACCGATGTACATTTTTCTGTGTAATCTGTGTGTAAATGATATTTATGGAACAACAGCATTTTATCCTAAATTCTTACACGATTTAATATTTAATTCATATGTAATTCCATCTTACATGTGTGCATTCCAGGCTTTTGTTGTTTATACTTACGTTATGTGTGAATATTCTACATTAGCAGTGATGGCTTATGACAGACATGTGGCCATATGTCAACCTTTAGACTATCACTCAAAAATGAACAAATATTCATGCAGCATATTACTTAGCTTATGTTGGGTTATACCATTTCTTATTATGTTCATTGCAGTTTTCTTATCAAACAGGTTGGAACCATGTAGAAATCATATTGAAAAGTTGTTTTGTGACAACTGGTCAATAGTGAAACTTTCATGTGAGTCAACTGTGACCAATAACATTTATGGATTTATTTTTATTTCACTGTATTTTAGCCTTGTGATTGTAATTATGATGTCCTATATAAAACTTATCATTGCATGTAAAGCATCATTAGAATGCAGAAAGAAATTTTGGCAGACATGTGTTCCTCATGTAATTTCATTGATAAATCTCACTGTAGCGATACTTTTTGATACCATCTATAACAGATATGGATCAAGTGATTTCCCTGTTAATTTGCGTATGTTTTTAGCTTTAGAGATGATTGTAGTGCCACCTCTTTTCAATCCTGTAATCTATGGCATAAAACTATCAGAAGTTCGCAAAAGAGTCCTAAAATTATGCAAGAATTGTACCAAAGATTGAAGTATGTTGTGTGTATGCTGTAGTGTATTTTGTTAGGGTAAAAAAGTTAACTGTTTTCTGGGCTTTATGTAAAGATACAAGTCAAGGAAGATATAAATCAAGCGAAAGTCATGTTTTTATCTTCTCATTATGCTGGAAAGCCATTTAAAAATTTGCTAAGAGAATAATGTACACTGAGATTTTACAGTCACAAAAACCACCTTGACAAGATGATATGGACTTGTATCAACCTGGAGGTGTTTTTTTTTATTGACTGATTAATTGATCGAACGATTGATTGATTGTAATAATGACTGTCTGAATAACTAACTGTCTGTACATTTTCCCACATTTACACACATACTTTTCAAATACACATGAATGCATATGTATGAAATATACTTTGTTTACATTACTTTTTAAATGCTCTTGCTTATTGATAATCTTCCACTTATTCATAAAAAAGTCCAGCGTATAATCCAGCATAGAATCAGCAAGATGCACACTGCAGCAATATTAAAATATTAATTTATATATACATGTATGTTGTATAATCAGTAAGCCATGATACTCAATAGAGATTTAGGATCTCCTCTGTTGTGTAACTTGCAAAATAATTTTTCAAGATTTACACGATCAAAGGCTTTAGAGGCATCAATATATATAAAAATTGTGGAATTGTGCCTGATATACAAATTTAAAATCTCCTTTAAAGCAAAAGTTTTTGTCTCATGTGTTTCAACAAGTGTTAACATTTCAGGAGCTCAAAAAGCTTAAAACATTGACAGTTACTTGATGCACTGAAACAGACATGCAAACATGTTATAATTTGTTTTATGAATGAATTGTAAGAGAATGTTTGAAAAACAACCATGTACAACCTGTCAACATTATTGTATGAAAAACATTAAGCACAGTATGATAAAACATTCCAGAAAAAAAAACAAAAAAAAACTATTTTATATATATAGGCAAGGCAAGTTTATTTATATAGCACATTTTGTACACAATGGTAATTCAGAGTGCTTTACATAAAAGAAAAGAAAATAGTCATGAAAAAAAAATCACAAAACAAAAAAAAAGAAATTTAAAAACTTTGAAAATGATTTAAAAATGGATTTAAAATGAATTTAAGAGAGTTAAAAATAGAAAATGATTTTTCATAAAATACAGTGAATACATAAAATACAGTACAATCAGTTCGGACATCGCATAGTGCTCATTCAATAAATGCACAGCTAAACAGATGAGTTTTGAGTCTAGATTTAAAAGTGGCTAATGTTTTAGCACATCTGATCTCTTCTGGAAGTTAATTCCAACTGCGGGCGGCATAATAACTAAAAGCGGACTCCCCTTGTTTTGTGAGAACCCTTGATATTTCAAACTGACTCAGTCCTAATGATCTGTGACGTGACGTGACATACAGCCAAGTATGGTGAACCAGACTCAGAATTTGATCTCCGCATTTAACCCATCCAAAGAAAACACACACATACACCGTGAACACACACCCGGAGCAGTGGGCACCCATTTATGCTGCAGCTGCCCGGGGACCAGTTGGGGTTTCGGTGCCTTACTCAAGGGCACCTCAGTCGTAATATTGCCGGCCCGAGACTCGAACCCACAACCTTAGGGTTAGGAGTCAAACTCTCTAACCATTAGGCCAGCGTCCCCCTGAGTAGTCTGTTAGGTTTGTATTCAGTGAGCATATGGTTTCCCTGCTCCCAGGTACATTAATGGATTTTTGTCAAAAAAAGAGAACAAAAAAAAAGAGCACGAGAATTTGCTGATAAACGTATAGTTTTATTATGAGATTAGCTAAATTATGGTCCAATCTTTGTATGTTTTGTTTTTTTTTTAGATGTTTTCTTAACAAGGTACAATTTTGCATATCCACTTAAAATCAAATATTATAGCTTTATTCTTTAACCCCTGGAACATCAATCATTACTTAAATAGGTTTTGATTGTATTTGTAATCTAAGTTTGATCTATGGTTAATACAAACATTTTTAATGACTTCTTTCTTCAGTATAATCTGTTCGTCGGGATTTTTAGGTGAACTATTTCCTGAAAAAAAAAAAAAAGGCTTCAGTGCTCTCTGAATTTTCCCTAGAGTTTATTTTGTAACTTAAACTGAGTAAAAAAGCTATTTATAAGCGGGTCAGTTGTCCATAGTGCTTTCATTTCATGAATGTGAGTTTTAGATCACAATTCAAGGTAATGCAATGGTAATGTTTGATTGGTGTTAAAGCTCATTGTATTTTAAAAGCATGTATGCCATATTTTCAAGTTGAAGATGGTGTCAGTGATCATCAGTTACTTGTTGTTGTTGAATATATGATGGATAATATGACACATTTTACAACCTTCACTCTGATGGAACCACACAATGCTAAATCATACAGGTATATTTATTTCACATGCTTTTTGTTCCTCTATGTTATGATACTGTTTTTGAACATTTGGCTCAGTGTAGTCATTGTTTTGGAAAAAGCCCTTCATGAACCAATGTACATTTTTCTGTGTAATCTGTGTGTAAATGATATTTATGGAACAACAGCATTTTATCCTAAATTCTTACATGATTTAATATTTAATTCATATGTAATTCCATCTTACATGTGTGCATTCCAGGCTTTTGTTGTTTATACTTACGTTATGTGTGAATATACTACATTAGCAGTGATGGCTTATGACAGACATGTGGCCATATGTCAACCTTTAGACTATCACTCAAAAATGAACAATTCATGCAGCATATTACTTAGCTTATGTTGGGTTATACCATTTCTTAATATGTTCATTGCAGTTTTCTTATCAAACAGGTTGGTACCATGTAGAAATCATATTGATAAACTGTTTTGTGACAACTGGTCAATAGTGAAACTTTCATGTGAGTCAACAGTGATCAATAACATTTATGGATTTATTTTTATTTCACTGTATTTTAGCCTTGTGATTGTAATTATGATGTCCTATATAAAACTTATCATTGCATGTAAAGCATCATTAGAATGCAGAAGGAAATTTTGGCAGACATGTGTTCCTCATGTAATTTCATTGATAAATCTCACTGTAGCGATACTTTTTGATACCATCTATAACAGATATGGATCAAGTGATTTCCCTGTTAATTTGCGTATGTTTCTGGCTTTAGAGATGATTGTAGTGCCACCTCTTTTAATCCTGTAATCTATGGCATAAAACTATCAGAAGTTCGCAAAAGAGTCCTAAAATTATGCATGTACCAAAGACTGAAGTATTTTGTGTGTGTGCTGTAGTGTATTTTGTTAGGGAAAAAGTTAACTGTTTTCTTTATGTAAAGATACAAGTCAAGGAAGATATATATCAAGCTACAATCACGTTTTTAGCTTCTCATTATGCTGAAAAGCCATTTAAAAACTTGCTAATGGAATAACGTACACTGAGATTTTACAGTCCCAAAAACACCTTGACAAGATGATATGGACTTGTATCAACCTGAAGGGTTTTTTTTTTTATTGATTGATTAATCGATTGATTGATTGCAATAATGACTGTCTGAATAACTAACTGTCTGTACATTTTCCCACATTTACACACATACTTTTCAAATACACATGAATGCATATGTATGAAATATACTTTGTTTACATTACTTTTAAATGCTCTTGCTTATTGATAATCTTTCCACTTATTCATAAAAAAAGTCCAGCGTATAATCCAGCATAGAATCAGCAAGATGCACACACTGCAGCAATATTAAAAATATTAATTTTATATATACATGTATTTGTGTATAATCAGTAAGCCATGATACTCAATAGAGATTTAGGAACCTCCTCTGTTGTGTAACTTGCAAATAATTTTTTCATGATTTACACGATCAAAGGCTTTAGAGGCATCAATATATATAAAAATTGTGGAATTGTGCCTTGATATACACAATTTAAAATCTACTTTAAAGCAAAAGTTTTTTGTCTCATGTGTTTCAACAAGTGTAAACATTTCAGGAGCTCAAAAAGCTTAAAAACATTGACAGTTTACTTGATGCACTGAAACAGACATGCAAACATGTTATAATTTGTTTTATGAATGAATTGTAAGAGAATGTTTGAAAAAACAACCATGTACAACCTGTCACATTATTGTATGAAAAACATTAAGCACAGTATGATAAAACATTCCAGAAAAAAAAAAAAACTATTATATATATATAGGCAAGGCAAGTTTATTTATATAGCACATTTTGTACACAATGGTAATTCAGAGTGCTTTACATAAAAGAAAAGAAAATAGTAATGAAAAAAAAAAATCACAAAACAAAAAAAAAAGAAATTTAAAAACTTTGAAAATGATTTAAAAATGGATTTAAAATAAATTTAAAAGAGTTAAAAAAGAGAAAATGATTTTTTCATAAAATACAGTGAATACATAAAATACAGTACAATCAGTTCGGACATCGCATAGTGCTCATTCAATAATGCACAGCTAAACCAGATGAGTTTTGAGTCTAGATTTAAAAGTGGCTAATGTTTTAGCACATCTGATCTCTTCTGGAAGTTGATTCCAACTGCGGGTGGCATAATAACTAAAAGCGGACTCCCCTTGTTTTGTGTGAACCCTTGGTATTTCAAACTGACTCAGTCCTAATGATCTGTGACGTGACGTGACATACAGCCAAGTATGGTGAACCAGACTCAGAATTTGATCTCCGCATTTAACCCATCCAAAGTGCACACACACAGCAGTGAACACACATACACCGTGAACACACACCCGGAGCAGTGGGCACCCATTTATGCTGCAGCTGCCCGGGGACCAGTTGGGGTTTCGGTGCCTTGCTCAAGGGCACCTCAGTCGTAATATTGCCGGCCCGAGACTCGAACCCACAACCTTAGGGTTAGGAGTCAAACTCTCTAACCATTAGGCCAGCTTCCCCTGAGTAGTCTGTTAGGTTTGTATTCAGTGAGCATATGGTTTCCCTGCTCCCAGGTACATTAATGGATTTTTGTCAAAAAAAAAAAAAAAAAGAGCACGAGAATTTGCTGATAAACGTATAGTTTATTATGAGATTAGCTAAATTATGGTCCAATCTTTGTATGTTTTTTTTTTTAGATGTTTTCTTAACAAGGTACAATTTTGCATATCCACTTAAAATCAAATATTATAGCTTTATTCTTTAACCCCCCTGGAACATCAATCATTACTTAAATAGGTTTTGATTGTATTTGTAATCTAAGTTTGATCTATGGTTAATACAAACATTTTTAATGACTTCTTTCTTCAGTATAATCTGTTCGTCGGGATTTTTTAGGTGAACTATTTCCTGAAAAAAAAAAAAAAAGGCTTCAGTGCTCTCTGAATTTTTCCCTAGAGTTTATTTTGTAACGTTAAACTGAGTAAAAAAGCTATTTATAAGCCGGGTCAGTTGTCCATAGTGCTTTCATTTCATAAATGTGAGTTTTAGATCACAATTCAAGGTAATGCAATGGTAATGTTTGATTGGTGTTAAAGCTCATTGTATTTTAAAAGCGTGTATGCCATATTTTCAAGTTGAAGATGATGTCAGTGATCACCATTTACTTGTTGTTGTTGAATATATGATGGATAATATGACACATTTTACAACCTTCACTCTGATGGAACCACACAATGCTAAATCATACACAGGTATATTTATTTCACCCTGCTTTTTTGTTCCTCTATGTTATGATTCTGTTTTTGAACATTTGGCTCAGTGTAGTCATTGTTTTTGGAAAAAAGCCCTTCATGAACCAATGTACATTTTTCTGTGTAATCTGTGTGTAAATGATATTTATGGAACAACAGCATTTTATCCTAAATTCTTACATGATTTAATATTTAATTCATATGTAATTCCATCTTACATGTGTGCATTCCAGGCTTTTGTTGTTTATACTTACGTTATGTGTGAATATACTACATTAGCAGTGATGGCTTATGACAGACATGTGGCCATATGTCAACCTTTAGACTATCACTCAAAAATGAACAAGTTTTCATGCAGCATTTTACTTGGCTTATGTTGGGTTATACCATTTCTTATTATGTTCATTGCAGTTTTCTTATCAAACAGGTTGGTACCATGCAGAAATCATATTGATAAACTGTTTTGTGACAACTGGTCAATAGTGAAACTTTCATGTGAGTCAACTGTGATCAATAACATTTATGGATTTATTTTTATTTCACTGTATTTTAGCCTTGTGATTGTAATTATGATGTCCTATATAAAACTTATCATTGCATGTAAAGCATCATTAGAATGCAGAAGGAAATTTTGGCAGACATGTGTTCCTCATGTAATTTCATTGATAAATCTCACTATAGCGATACTTTTTGATAACATCTATAACAGATATGGATCAAGTGATTTCCCTGTTAATTTGCGTATGTTTCTGGCTTTAGAGATGATTGTAGTGCCACCTCTTTTCAATCCTGTAATCTATGGCATAAAACTATCAGAAGTTCGCAAAAGAGTCCTAAAATTATGCATGAATTGTACCAAAGATGACAAAGACTTTATGTAAAGATACAAGTCAAGGAAGATATATATCAAGCTACAATCACGTTTTTAGCTTCTCATTATGCTGAAAAGCCATTTAAAACTTGCTAATGGAATAACGTACACTGAGATTTTACAGTCCCAAAAACACCTTGACAAGATGATATGGACTTGTATCAACCTGAAGGTGTTTTTTATTGATTGATTAATCGATTGATTGATTGCAATAATGACTGTCTGAATAACTAACTGTCTGCACATTTTCCCCCATTTACACAAGTACTTTTCAAATAAACATAAATTCATATGTATGAAATATTCCTTGTTTTTACATTTTTTTTTTCAAATGCTCTTACTTATTGATAAGCTTCCACTTATTCATAAAATAGTCCAGCATATAATTCAGCATAGAATCAGCAAGATGCACACAGCAGCAATATTAAAAATATTAATTTATATATAAATATATGTTGTATAATCAGTAAACCAGAATTTTCACTAGAGATTTAGGAATTCCTCTGTTGTGTAACTTGCAAAATAATTTTTCATGATTTACACGATCAAATGCTTTAGAGGCAACAATAAAACACCAAAAAACTGTGGAATTGTGCCTGATATACAAATCATATGATATACAATATCATATATATATAGATATATATATATATATATATATACATGTCTCCTCAAAGACTTTGTGCCATGTTTAGATTTAAAACCAAACTGGTTGTCAGAGGTCAGGACAAACTGTTATTTAGTAAGGTCTCCTCAAAGACTTTGGATAAAATACTGGCCAAAGCTATGGCCGGTAAGTATCCATGCTATTTATGTTGCGAGCTTTATCTTCAATAATAGGCACTAGCATAAAAAATAAAATAGAATCAGGTAAAATACCACGAGCTAAGAACAAGGTAAAACAAATAGCAAGCAGAGGACAGAGTTTTCTACTCGCAAATTTTAAATGTTCAGGAGATATCTTATCCATACCACATGCCTTATTATCTTTTAATACATGGCTCTGTGGAATACTTGATTCTGATTGGTCAGTCGCAACATTCCGAGGTATGTTATGCCTCGATAACAACCGTTATAAGCTGATAACACAGGCTCATCTGGGTAACTGAAGTCGGCGATATACGCTTGAACAGTTTTTCTTTGTGGAAGCTTTGCATTTGGTAAGCTAAAAAGTATTAAAACTACATTCAATATTATGTGTACAATTATTTAATGTCATCCTGGTATTTCAGACTCGCTCTCTCATGTCATACAAACAGCTGCTGCCATTTTGCGACGATTATGTACACTAATGGATTATAAGACAACTAACAAACTGGTAAGATTTTAAAAACAGTTTTGTCTTAAATATCTTATAAGTATTACCTTATTTATGTGGTGAAATGTAATAAGTGGTATGACTGCACTGTATCCCTTAAATGTCCATCTAGTTTGAACGTGCCGCTTACTCGCAACTGTTGTCTTCATAGAAGCTTTGTGTTCAAATATTTCAACTCAAATCAATATATTGTGTCTAATTATTTACATATGTGGCAAGTAGCTGTGTAATGAGTGGGATCTTTTGTGTCGGGGTCCTGATCACACTGTCGGGGGTTATTCTGCAATAACAACCGGCTGGATGTATATTATACCTTACTTAGAATTATAACTGCATAACAAACATCTTGTGGAGAAAAAGTCACACATTCATTATTATCAATATTGCACACTGCAAATGGGTTACTTTTAACATAGTTGAACAGCTCATAATAATGTTTTTGCCATAATAATTAATGTTTGTGCCAGTCATAATTAAAGTTTGTTTTTATTTTCCTCTGAACTGCTTACCCCTTCGATATTTGTTGGCAAAGATGTTTTACAATTATTTATTCTTTATTTATTATTTATTGTTTCCTTGTAAGTGAGTAATCCCTCATTGTATTTTAATATTGTAAATAATATTTTTAAAACTTTAGTTAAAGCCACCACCTTAAGTTAAGGCAGTGGTTCCCAAACTTTTTCCACCGGGCCCCTCTTTTGTAGAGAATTTATAAAAGAGAATTTTTATAGTGAAATGTGTCAAATTAAAATATCTTTTTGAACTTCAGTCTTCAGTGTCACATGATCCTTCAGAAATTATTCAAATATGCTGATTTGCTGCTCAGTAACCATTTCAGATTATTTTAATGCTGAAAACAGTTGTACTGCTTAATATTTTTAAGGAATTTTTTTTTCATGATTCTTTTATGCGTCTGGATTAGCCAAGTTGTTTTGGTGTGTATCTTTAGTATATTTATCATCTGCTTTACATACCTGGCACTGCAGTATTTTCACAAACTTGTAACTTACATGCTTAGAGCAGAACCATGCATCGTTGACAGTGTTGGGGAAGCTATTCTGAAACTGTAGCTTGACCAGCTACAAGCTACTCGTAAATTAAAGTAGTTAAGCTACAGTACATCAAAGTTACCCTTTTGAAAAAGTAGCTAGCTACACTACAAGTTACTGTCAAAAAGCAGCTTGCTACATTGAAATGAATTTACATTTCTTTTTTTTTTTTTTTTTTTTTTTTACAATTAACATTACAAATAACTAAATAATTATTAATGAAGAATTATAATGAAGTTATAAGTAAAAATATTTGGAGTTTAAAACAACATACTGTAATGCAATCACAATTTCAAAGAGTAGAGTGAATTCAGGTTGATTGGGACACTTTTCCAAGCCATTTCAATGAAAAAAGTGTCCCAATCATTTGATTTTGTAAACTATTCGGCACACACAATAATAAAATACTTTAGTTATATTAGTATAGTATATTAGTTATTTTAGTTATATTAGTATATTGCTACAAACGTAACGCCAATGTAAGAACAAAATGTATGAAACTTAAACTGGATACGGAGGAGTCATAAAATAAGCAGGTTAAACTCACAGCTCATGCGGTATTTACTGACTGTAAATGTAGACGTCAAACATCAGCTGCGCGCATGAACACTGTGCTATGCGTGAATCCCGCCACAACCATCCTTTGCCAAATGATAAGCACACTACTATATCGCAATTTTATTTTCTGTTCGATTAGTGTTCATTACAAAACTGTGGGGGGATAGATTATATTATGACCGTTCATCATTGTAAAACAGACATTTGATCGAGAGTGCAATAAAGACTATTATTCATCTCCTGTATGTGCTTTAAGTCTTCGACGTAGACTGCATTTTAATCTTTGTTTTGCGTAAATTACAGTTGATTCATGTAAAATATCCACTCCTGTACATCCTTTGCGATATCATCAGACGATCTCTTGTCGGTGGAAAAACTGTAAAGCCGCGCGATGCCTGATATCACAACAGATGGCGGTAATGATGAAATTTAGTTTGTGATCTATTCAGAAGAAGACGCTGCGTGCGCAGCTTTAATGCATTACAGGCTCGTGACTCATCAGAATGTAGCGTTTGGTTGTGCTACACCGCTACTTGCTGGAAAAGTAGTTAGCTTCAGGAAAAGCTACACTGCTAGTAGCTAGCTAGTAGCATCACTACTTGTAGCTAGCTACTCCCCAACACTGATCATTCGTTTATATTTCTACATGACTCATTCTACTGAGGCCAGCAGGGGGTGCTCACCCTGTAGTCTATTTGGGTCCTAATGCCCCAGTATAGTGATCGGGACACTACACTGTCATAAAGCACCATCCTTCGGATGAGACATTAAACTGAAGTCCTGACTCTCTGTGGTCATTAAAAATCTCATGGCACTTCTCATAAAGAGTAGGGGTGTAACCCCAGTGTCCTGGCCAAATTGCTGCCACTGGCCCTTGTCTATCATGGCCTCATTATAATCCCCATCCACTTGATTGACTCTATGACTCTCTCTCTTCTCCACCTATAGCTGGTGTGTGGTGAGCACACTGGCGCGGTTGTCCTGTAGCTGCTGTCGCATCATCCAGGTGGATGCTGCACACTGGTGGTGGTTGAGGAGAGACCCCCCCCCCCACACACAATTGTAAACCGTGTTGGGTGTACAGCAATACACAATAAAGTGCTATCTAAATGCACCATTCATTCATTGTTAGTGAACTTACTATAAATTGCCCTGCTCTGGTTGGATTATGTTTATTTTGGAAATTTGCTTGGATCCGTGTTCTCTAATTTGAGTAATGTCAGTAGATCACCCACAGAGCTTTCCACTCCCATTTGTACTTTTCTGGGATTTCATTCTTACACTAATTTGTCCTGTTTTATAAATCTGGCCTTTAATGTGATTGGGCACAGGGGTCATGATGTGCAGTAGACATAAGCATTTTACAATGAGCTCTTTGAATTGAATTGAATTTTTTTTTTTTTTTTTTTTTTTTTTTTACAAAGCTTTACCTTAAAAATAATTTAAAGGAAAGATCTCGAGAAAGGAAAATAGGTCAAAGCTCTAGGTATGTCAGGGATCCTGAATTTCTTCTATATTTGTTGAAATATGATATGTAACATAAGATCTTCTTCTAAATATGATGTCAGGACTCCGGATTATACTGTATTTTAAGCATTTTCAAATCAACTGATGATTTGAGTGACAAAAATGCTGTATTGCATTGAACCACATGTGAAAGACCATACAAGTTCTTAGAATAACCCCTAGGGTTTATTTGCTAGATCCTCACAGACCAGTTGTCATGAGCAAACATGTTATTTATAAGCAGGTCAGTGGTCATTACAGCCTCAATATCTTGACTGAGACCATATACTGTAAGATTTGATGACTGGTGTAAGGTAATAGTCGAATGGTTTTAGAAATCTGTGTCTTTTGGGATTTTTGTCTTTTATGTTTGATTTTCATGGATATTTGATGAACATGGATAATATAACATATTTTCCTACCTACACCCTGATGGAACCAAGAGACTCTAAATCATACAGACATATTTATTTCACATGCTTTTTGGTGCTCTATATTATGATAATTGTAGTTAACACTTGGGTCAGTGTTGTTATTGTCTTGGAAAAAGCCCTTCATGAACCAATGTACATTTTTCTGTGCAATCTGTGTGTAAATGATATTTATGGAGCCACAGGATTTTATCCTAAATTCCTACATGATTTAATGCTGGATTCATATGTGATTCCTTCTTACATGTGTGCTTTTCAAGCTTTTGTGATCTATGCTTCAGTCATGTGTGACTGTACTACAATAACTGTGATGGCATATGACAGACATGTGGCCATATGTCGACCTTTAGATTATCATACAACACTGAACAAATTTTCATGCATTGTATTACTTTGCTTCTGTTGGATCCTGCCCTTTGTTTTTATGATCATTGTTCTTGTATTGTCAAATAGGCTGAAACTGTGTAAATATCACATTAATAAATTGTACTGTGACAATTGGTCTATGGTAAAACTTTCATGTGAATCAACTGTAATCAATAATATTTATGGGTTTTTTATTATTTCATTTTATTTTTGTCTGTGTATTTTCATTATTTTGTCCTATATAAAGCTTATCATTGCATGCAAAGCATCGTTAGAGTGCAGAAGGAAATTTTGGCAGACATGTGTGCCCCATATGCTTACAGTGATTAATTATGTTATTGCTGTGTTTTTTGATGCCATGTACAGCAGATATGGCTCAAACAATGTCTCAGAGAGTTTTCAAAAATTTTTGGCACTAGAGATGCTTATTGTGCCACCTCTTGCCAATCCAGTAATCTATGGGTTTAAACTCCATGAAGTACGCAAAAGAATATTTAAATCTTTTGTTAATATCAGAAAACAATAAAGAATACACACACTCATTATTGTTATATTTTTCTTGAATATACTGTACAATATTAAAGCAAAGGATTTTTTTACATAGTTTACAATGCTGAGAAACAGCCATGTTTTAAAAAAAACAACAATTTAATAATAAAAATATAATGACATAAAATGCCTTTATATTCTTGGATTAATTGTGTTCTCAACTTACACATATGTATTTACACTAACATATATATATTAAATCTAAAGATTTTTTTTTCTTGAACAGATCATAGAAACTTCAAAAACTATAAACTTCTATAAAAATATTCCAGCACCAAAGGACAATGTAAAGATTTTTTTTTCTTGAACAGTTCATAGTCCTTTCAAAGTCTTGAAACTTTTTTAACTATCTTGTTCTATACAAGATGGGGGAGAAAATGCTTATTTACAATGAAAAGCGAATGATCATCACAAACACAGTTTATAAAATAAATTCCCTCCAGGATTTCGTGGGACTTTTTTCTGATTTTTGCGGCCTAAAATGAATTTGCGGTGATATTTGCGGCATTTCTTGTTGTTTTGCAGTGAAAATATACCACAGACAACATTCTTCTAACATTGTTTTGACTTTTCTGACTTCGACAACCATTGTAGGGCTCCAGACTAACATTTAAGGAAAGCCAGCACCAGTGCCATTAAGTTCTACAGAAGGTGGCACCAGCACATGACAGTAAAGCACTCACCCTAATCACACATGTAAATATGTCTATTGATGTCTGCATTTACATATGCAAGATGTATTTTTAGAGTGTTTGCTCATCTGCAATATGTCTCTAAGACGTTTCCTGTCAGATGTCAAATAGACATTTATTAGAATGCATGTAAAACTGCTTCTAAGATGTTTATCAAATTACACAGCAGATGTTTCCCAGATTTTTAGTTTTGACATGCCCTGATATTTGTGTTTCAGTTGCTTATAAACATATAAATGGTTAAAGTCTGATAACACTGTAATCAGCACAAACTGGGCTACAGTAATATGTGAGCAGCATGTATGTACATGATGGTGTTTTTGAGAAAGCAACCTTTATGTGTGATTAGTGAAAAACTAAAATTTTGAAGTCACTGAAATAAGGCAATAAAACACCTAGACTTTTGAGAACAGATTTTGAAGCCTAAAGTTTTTGCTTCAAAATTATGTGAAAACAACCTTTTTAACCAATCAAAAAAAAAAAAAAAAATATAAAAAAAACAAAAGAAAAAACAATCACAAAAAAATCCAAAAAAAAAAATAAAAAACAAGAATACAAAAAAAAAAGGGTGTAAGGTTTGTAGAAGCCCACTAACCTACTCTCTCACATAGTATACAGAATTGAACAGCTATACATCTTTGTGCCACACTAGGAAACAGTTCCTTTTCAGCTGAAAACACAAGTGAACATAACATGCCTGGCATTTCCAAGGAGTGTCCTGCCTCTTACCATGTTTTGCTTTGCAAAGCACACAGGTGCGGTGACCAGTAGTGGCACCTGAGACCTGAGCAATTACCAGAAGATACCAGAAGATTCATAACTGGTAATACATTGCATCACTGATAAGAATGGATGCGCGTATATGTCTGTCGATGGGCCACTTATTGGTGACATTTACAGCTTTCTGATACATTTACACCTCTGACAATTGCGAACGCCAATAGCCGGGTATAACCCATTTAAAACATTTACCACACCAGAGCTAAGTTGGTGAAAATTTCACTATTTGGAAAAATATAGTCTAAATCCACAATGTACAAAAATTAAAAAAAAAAAAAAAAAAAATTATCAATACAAAAAAAAAAAAAACATGGTTTATTTTTGTAAGAGATAATATTGTATTTATTTTTATATCGGCCTATAGCATTATATATATTCTATTATATCATTATATAGGCTATATATCATCATTATATATCATTATATATAGTTAAATACGGGAGACACCCATCACCTTGGAAACCTTGCGACTCCCCTTCCAAGGGGAGTCCGATCTTCTGGCAGTTTTCAGCAACTTTGTTGATTCACTTCAGAGCAGTCAACCCATAGATGAAATGACAAAGCTTTTACTCCTAACAGGATTCAACAGGAATCTACACATTATACATGCACCAGGACACTTTACTCAACACCTACAGAACCAGTGCAAGTAACTGCTTGTTAACTATTTAGATGCTCTTCTAGGCTTGGACCCCTTTTAATTAAGGTGATGTGATTATTTGATGGTTCTTAACAGGTTGTGATTACACGATGAGTAAATACTACTATTACTCTCTACTCTCTTGCGCACGAGCGCTACCTCTCTCTCTCTATCCATGCTTTCCTTGCGTTGGCATCTATGTTTAATGTGTGTATGTTTGTGTCTAGTCAGATGTTGCATGTTCCCATGTAGTGTAGTGATTAACACTGTCTGTCCTGCAGACAAACAAATCATTGTATTGTACTATTAATCCTATATTCTGTACAGGTCCTTCTCAAAAAATTAGCATATTGTGAAAAAGTTCATTATTTTCCATAATGTAATGATAAAAATTAAACTTTCATATATTTTAGATTCATTGCACACCAACTGAAATATTTCAGGTCTTTTATTGTTTTAATACTGATGATTTTGGCATACAGCTCATGAAAACCCAAAATTCCTATCTCAAAAAAATTATAGCATATTTCATCCGACCATAAAAGAAAAGTGTTTTTAATACAAAAAAGTCAAACCTTCAAATAATTATGTTCAGTTATGCACTCAATACTTGGTCGGGAATCCTTCTGCAGAAATGACTGCTTCAATGCAGCGTGGCATGGAGGCAATCATCCTGTGGCACTGCTAAGGTGTTATGGAGGCCCAGGATGCTTCGATAGCGGCCTTAAGCTCATCCAGAGTGTTGGGTCTTGCGTCTCTCAACTTTCTCTTCACAATATCCCACAGATTCTCTATGGGGTTCAGGTCAGGAGAGTTGGCAGGCCAATTGAGCACAGTAAATACCATGGTCAGTAAACCATTTACCAGTGGTTTTGGCACTGTGAGCAGGTGCCAGGTCGTGCTGAAAAACGAAATCTTCATCTCCATAAAGCTTTTCAGCAGATGGAAGCATGAAGTGCTCCAAAATCTCCTGATAGCTAGCGCTGCATTGACCCTGCCCTTGATAAAACACAGTGGACCAACACCAGCAGCTGACATGGCACCCCAGACCATCACTGACTGTGGGTACTTGACACTGGACTTCAGGCATTTTGACATTTTCCTTCTCCCCAGTCTTCCTCCAGACTCTGGCACCTTGATTTCCGAATGACATGCAAAATTTGCTTTCATCCGAAAAAAGTACTTTGGACCACTGAGCAACAGTCCAGTGCTGCTTCTCTGTGGGGAATGCGGCACCTGTAGCCCATTTCCTGCACACGCCTGTGCACGGTGGCTCTGGATGTTTCTACTCCAGACTCGGTCTGGAATCGGTCCTTCTCCACAATCTTCCTCAGGGTCCGGTCACCTCTTCTCGTTGTGCAGCGTTTTTTGCCACACTTTTTCCTTCCCACAGACTTCCCACTGAGGTGCCTTGATACAGCACTCTGGGAACAGCCTATTCGTTCAGAAATTTCTTTCTCTGTCTTACTCTCTTACTTGGGGGGTCAATGATGGCCTTCTGGGTTAACCTCTTACCCATGATTGCGGTTTTGAGTAATGAACCAGGCTGGGAGTTTTTAAAAGCCTCAGGAATCTTTTGCAGGTGTTTTTTAGAGTTAATTAGTTGATTCAGATGATTAGGTTAATAGCTCGTTTAGAGAACCTTTTCATGATATGCTAATTTTTGTTTGAGATAGGAATTTTGGGTTTTCATGAGCTGTATGCCAAAATCATCAGTATTAAAACAATAAAAGACCTGAAATATTTCACTTGGTGTGCAATAAATCTAAAATAAATGAAAGTTTAATTTTTATCATTACATTATGGAAAATAATGAACTTTTTCACAATATGCTAATTTTTTGAGAAGGACCTGTATATACTCTGCTCAATACTGTATATAGCAACCCCACTGTACATTCTGTAAATCATAGCTTCACTTACTCTGCACTTTTATGTATATAAAACACTATATTCTTGCACTTCTGGTTAGATGCTAACTGCATTTCATTAGCTCTGTACTTGTACTCTGCATAATGACAATAAAGTTGAATCTTATCTAATCTAATCTAATAATGCTACAAGTAATTCCTGAAGATGATTATAATTAATAATAACCCATTATGATTAATTATGTTCATCTCACCTTGAGCTAATTTGCTACAATGGACTACAGCGCATGCATATGTGATTCTGAGCGCTTGAAAACAAAGGTCCACTAGGTAGTGCATACACGCTGAATGTGTCCTTCAACAACAAACCAGTAAAGATAGCAACTACATCAGGCATGCATGTCGATGAGTGCATGTGCAAGCAGAATAAGATACCTATAAGAGAATAAAGATGGTCATAACTTCTGGAGAGAAATAGCGCAGATGCTGAAGGATAAAATTTCAGGTGTATGCTATGTGTTTGCGCACACTAGGTCTGCAGGAAATTTATTTATATTTTAATTTTTTTTTATTTACTAGAATTATTATTTCATTGATTAATCAATAGACTGATTGATTATTCAGCTTTTGCAATTTTTTTTTAAATGTTGAGTCATACATATTCTAAATAATAAATAACACAAGGTAATCACTACAGTCTTTGAAAATGTCATTAATATTATACAATTACAATTATTATACAATTATTTTTTACAATACAAATTAATATATTTGACACATAAAATGAGAGGACAGATTTTCAGAGAGACTTTCTCATTCACAATTTAATTAACTGTATGAAAAAGTAACTGACTGACTGACTGATGCATCATTCTGCCTAACATCTCCTTTTGTAATTCATAATGATATGGAACAAAAAAAGGTGATAAGACATTTTTGGATAAACCATTTTTTACTACATTATCTCTCAAAAATTCTTTATAGTACTGTGATAATTAAAGCAGTCTTGAGTTAGGTCAAGTTTTAATCAGTGTAAACCAAACTATCACTATAATAATATGTTTTTATACTAATAAAAAGATTTTAACATTAGCTAAACACTGGAGAGCTGCTTTATAGCAGAAAATCAAGTTGTAATCCTAACTGAAAGCGACACTGACTCTGTTTTTCATGTTTAATGTAAAGCTCTTGCTTTAAATAAATCTAATGCACATGTGTCAAACTCAAGGCCCACGGGCCTATTCCGGCCCAGGTCCCTCGCTAGTGGGGTGAAAGGTGGTGACGATTTTAGGGGCCCATGGCTGAGGGGGGCCCCCCAGCGATCTCAACCGACTGGATGAGGCCAGCCTAAAAAGACGCTCAGGGCCACTTCTGCACATCGTCACGAAACCTTATCATTTGCATGTGTTTTTAAGCCTTGCCAATTTAAACATTCAAAAGAGTTTAAAGCAGGGGTGTCAAACTGAATTCCTGGAGGGCCGTAGCTCTGCAGAGATTTATTTCAACCTTGCTCCTACACTCATACCACATAGTTTTCAAATAAGCCTGAAGGACTTGATTAGTTGTATTATGTGTGTTTAATTAGGGTCAATTCAGATTTAATCTAAACTCTGCAGGCCTCTGGACCTCCAGGAATTCAGTTTGACAACCCTGGTTTAAAGCATTCAAACACAAGACGCGGAAAAACTCAACTGAGTACTCACGTGCCGTGTTCCATGCACACGCAGAGAGCCGCGTCTCACGGTCAGCAACACCGACCTGCACCTGAATGAACAAATACAAATTGCAGATTAAACATGCAAACAAATAAAGATGTGAAAGAGCCCAATTCAGCACTGCTCTTGACTGAATTACTTTGTAGTTTTAACAAGAATTAATCCACAGTCAAAACAACAATTATTAAGACACCAGATATAATTTTTTATATTTTTTTACTAGTGGGTGCAGGATACTTTAGTTCATTTATGTAAGTGAGTATAGCAAAATAAAGTAAACTGTGACATATTATACCCAAAAAATCTTCATACAGTGGACTACCAGTAAAATTGATTAAAAAAATTGGGACCAAAAATTATTCAGACACTTTGACCATGTTGTTCATAAGTGTTCCCTTTCAGTTGGTCACTCTCAACATCACGTCGGTGACTGGCAAAATGGGATCTCGCTTAGAGAGATCCAATCCACTTTGAGTGTAAACTGATCACAGCGTGAGCATAAAAAGATAGCTGGTGCAACACATACTCAGCTAGTCGCTTTGGAGCTAAGCGATCAAATCATTTTGCTCCTGAATACTCTACTGAGAGAAGAAAACTTAACGAGTTCAGCACGCTCTTTGGGGCTCTTGGTGTTGGCGGTACAGCGCTTCAGCGGTGGTGGTTTTCCCGTGTCGAGTGGGTTGCACAAAGCAGGCTGCACTACTCCATGTTTGTGTTACAGGCAGCCATCTCCCCTGTGGACTTCAGTACGTCAAAAGAGCTTTTTCACAGTGTTGGGGGTTTGGAGATGGTCCAGCTGATTTGGAGACGTTTTGGAGCCACTCAGGTAGACCTGTTTGCTGTTTGTAGACTTGTTTTACTCCCTGACCGAAGGAACACTCTGCACGAATGCACTGGCACACAGCTGGCCGCGGGGCCTTCGCAAGTATGCGTTTCCCCCAGTGAGCCTTCTCACATAGACACTGTGAAAGATCAGGGAGGACGAGGAGCAGGTCCTGGTTGTGGCGCCTTATTGGCCAACTCGGACCTGCTTCCCGGAACTAATGTTCCTCGTGACAGCCCCTCCTTGGCAGATTTGTCTGAGGAAGAATCTACTGGCACCCGCGTCCAGACCTCTGGAAACTTCATGTCTGGTCCCTGGATGGGACACAGAGGTTCTAGGTGACCCACCCCAGGAGTTAGCTAACACCATCACTTTGGCAAGAGCACCATCTACGAGACACACTTACACCTTTAAGTGGAACCTGTTCGTAGAGTGGTGTTTTTCTCACCGAGAAGACCCCTGAAATGTCAGATCAGGTTCATGCTTTTCTTTTTGCAGCAAAGGCTGGAGCAAAGGCTGTCTCCCTCCACCCTTAAAGTCTATGTCGCTGCAATTGCTGCTAACCATGACACCGTGGAAGGGAAGTCGGTAGGGAAGCATGACCAGGTCATCAGGTCCCTTAGGGGGGCGAGAAGGTTAAATCCTCCCCGGCCCTCCTCTATACCCTATTGGGACCTGTCTCTAGTGCTCAAAGCACTACAGCAGGACCCATTTTTTCCTTTGCTGTCAGTCGAGATAACGTTTCTTTCAATGAAAGCTCTTTTCCTTTTTGTATTGGCCTCCATTAAGGGGTTAGGGGCCTTGCACGGTCGACAATTTGTGCCTAGAGTTTGGGCTGGCTGATTCGCAGGTAATCCTGAGGCCCCTGCCCAGCTATGTGCCCAAGGTTCCCACTACTCCCTTCAGGGATCAGGTGGTGAGCCTTCAAGCGCTGCCCCCGGAGGAGGCAGACCCAGCCCTAGCTTTGCTTTGCTTACCTTTGCTTCATGCAGCTTGCATAAATGTTGCATATATAACTTCTTTTTACCCCTAAGTGAAGAAAGCAAAGTAACTTTCCCACACTCAACTGGTTCAAACATAAAATTGCATTGGATTGCATGCAGGAGGACCGAATTACAGTCTTGCGCTACAGTGCCACACTGGTAAAATCACATTATTGCAGGGCTTTACGTTAGGTCATATGAGATCATACGACTTTTTGACAATAAAAATATTTGTCAACAATTTTAGCCCCAGCACAAACTATTAAATGGATTATGCGTTACATGCTCAGCTGTAAACATACAGTGAACAGTGTTCATGTCAAAACTGAAGTATACTTTCTGGAATGACATGAGGGTGAGTAAGTACACTGAAATAGCAACAATGTACTTTGCATTTTTCGTGTGCAGACTACAGGGATCCTCTAAAACAATGTAAAACACTGTGTTATGCATGCCAGACCAATAGTTGGCGATGTCACATTGTAAAAAAACAAAACAAAAAAAATCTATGCAAACATGTAATTTGCATGCACATGATGTCACCATTTTCATAAATTTGCAGTTTCATAGTTTGCACAGTGACGATAACAGTAGCCTATCAATTTCAAAAGCGCGCACCTTGCAACCAGTTTTTAAACATGTTGTTATATTAATGAATGGCCAAAACGCATAAAAAGTTTTCAGTTAAATGGTGACACCCTAAATGACAACCTTTTTAGGTGCTATCCCTTTAAGAGTTCTTATTGTTGTTGTTTTTTTAAATATATATATATATATATATATATATATAGATATATATATATATATATATATATATATATAATTAAACAAACAAAAAAATAAAAAAAAAAAAAAAGTAAAAATAACAAAAAAAAAAAAATAAAAAAAAAAAAAAATAACAAAAAAAAAAATGTATCATAAAATTTATAACAATGAAAAAAAAAAAAATAATAAATAAAAATAATAATAATAATAATAATAATAATAATTACTAAATAAAAAGATTCACTGATGTTTATTTTTCAATTTATTGACTACAAGTGGAAATGAGTTGAATAAAAGCTACATGCATTTTTATAGCAGTATGTTGAATGTACGTATGTATGTATGCATATTTTTAGACCTTTAGATCTGTTTACTTTTACATTTCTTTTACATTTGTTACAAAATATACTAAGAAATTAAATAAATGCAAATTTTTACTGAAAATCACATTTTGTGATAAACAATGTTTGTAAATTAATCCCTGAGGTGTACATGCTTGTATCTCTTTGAGAAATTGCTGGGAGGATAAAAGGCATCTGTTAGCATGCCAGTTTTCTTCAGAGCCTCTTTGTGGTTGTGAAAATGCAAGATGAGGACTCTGGCATGGTAATTGTTGGCTAGTATTAGCAGTTTTGTGTTATATTTTTAGGATTGATAAAAGACATCAATGCTTATCACTTACTTGAGATTTAATTGTTATTCTTATTTTGTAACATTTGGTGACTGTAAATAATCAAATATCAATTAATTTTGTATTTTGTGGTAACATACAGAGATAATGGATAATATTACTTATTTTGCAACCTACACCCTGATGGAACCACAAGGCTCTAAATCATATAGACATATATATTTCACATGCTTTTTCTTTATTTATAGTCTAATATTGTTTATGAACAGTTGCCTTTGTGTGGTAATTGTTTTTGAGAGAGCCCTTCATCAACCAATGTACATTTTTCTGTGCAATCTGTGTTTAAATGGAATGTATGGAGCCACTGGATTTTATCCCAAATTCCTACATGATTTAATACTGGATTCATATGTGATTCCTTCTTACATGTGTGCTTTTCAGTCTTTTGTTATCTACAGTTCAATTAAATGTGAATATTCTACATTAGCAGCGATGGCATATGACAGACATGTGGCCATATGTCGACCTTTAGACTATCACTCAAAGATGAACACATATTCTTGTGTCTTGCTACTTTTCGTTTGTTGGACTGTACCATTAATTTCAACACTCATTGCTCTGCTTCTATCAAATAGGTTAGTATTATGTAAAAATCACATTGATAAACTGTATTGTGACAACTGGTCAATGGTAAAGCTGTCATGTGAATCAACTGTCACCAATAACATTTATGGACTAATAAGCATTTCATTTAATTTTTGCATTTTCGCTGTAATTATTGTATCCTATGTAAAACTTGCAATTGCATGTAAAGCATCATTAGAATGCAGAAGAAAATTTTGGCAGACATGTGTGCCTCATGTAATTTCATTATTTAATTTCAGTGTTGCAATGCTTTTTGATACAATGTACAACAGATACGGTTCAAGCGATTTCCCAGATGACCTGCGTAATTTTTTGGCTTTAGAAATAATTATTGTGCCCCCACTTTTAAATCCTGTAATCTATGGCTTAAACTTGAAAGAAGTCCGCAACAGAGTCTTTAAAGCATGTATAAATATCTTGAAAAAAGCATGATAAACTTCTGTTGTATGTGTTTAATAGTCTTTATACAATACTGAATCCTTATTGTAAACAGCTAAGGCATAAATGAAGCAATGCTCATGTCATATCATGCTGAAAAACATATACCAAAATGTTCATAATTACAATTTCTATTACTATGAAATATGCTCAGTTCAGTTTATTTTCAGTGAAATGTTTTCTCAGTCAGGCATCATAAATCAGTTGATAACAATGCTAAGAAAGAAAAGCTTCTTATTCATGTGTCATGTCATTCATCAAAAAGTGAATGAGCAAATGAGATTATTAGATTATTATCCATCATGATGTATATTACTGTGCATATTTTATTACATTATTTTATTCAGTGACCTCCGGTTGATTACTTCAGGCTCTAAGAGAAGTTATTGCACCATTTTATTCTCCTACCAGGTTTTTTGGGAAATTATAGTATCTTAAAAAATATAAAATAGCTTGTATTTAAATGCAGTTTTTTTTATTAAACTAGCTGTGACTATAGGATTTGATACAAAGGCATGCTTTATTTTCATCCCAGGTTCTTTGCAGAGTCTTAGACATCCTAAATACTTTGTCTTTTTAAGAATATGTATGTAGTATACTGTACATTAAAATATATCTCATGCAAGATAAAATATAAATTTATATTTTAAAATCGTACTATCTAAAATAGTGGCCCAACGAATTTTACCACGAGGGGTAGTGTGACCAGTGTCTTATTTATACTCTGTGGTTTCAGGTTTTCCGAGAAGAGCACATGTGTATGCCAAATATGACGTGACGTTATAAACACTGAAATGCTGATCCAAATCATTCTGGGTGCTGGAGATTCTAGAGGCCTGCACCCTCTCCTTTATGTTAGTATCAAATCATCACCTTGGAATTATAAGGTTCTATCTGACATTTTTTTTTTTGTCAAAATTGTGTTATTCACATATTCTTATTCTGTGACTTTGTTCCCCATATCACTATATGAAATGCAAAAACTTTGAAGCTCAATATCTCGAAACTGCTCAGAACAGTAGTATCAAAGCAAAGCAAAACTAAAATAATAATATAAAACATTCAATAAGGAAAATTAAACTGGAATTAGGTCTAACAGTAGTATTCAAGTACAGAAATACTACAGAAATCGAATGAAGGAATCAAATGTAAAATAACACTGGATAATCTTCACTGTACAAAGAAATACAGATGAATCATTTCAATTTAAGTTACAAAAGTGATTCACTCAAGAGCGGTGAGTGTTTTTTCTCCCTCTATTTTTTGTTTGATTATTATTAATGACACAGGCCCTTTCCCAAATGGCACCCTAAACCCTTGCAGTCTTTCTGCACACTTTCGTGAAGTAATGCCACTCTGACTGTCAGGTAAAAGTCTGCTGTGGAGCTCACCTCAGTGCGGGTTTGGCATTAGTGTGCCTCGTGGGCACATAGCGACCACAAAAGAAGTGCAGTCTTTCTGCACACTAGCTAAACTCTGACTGTCATCTGCTGTCTTCACCTCAGTGCGGGTTTGGCATTAGTGTGCAGTGGATTATAAGGTTGTTATCTTACGTTCTGAGCTCACTCGATTTCTGTAGTATTTCTGTACTTGATGTTAGACCACCTGTTTAATTTTTCCTAAATATCCTATGGGACAACAAAAAATAACTATCTACCTTCTTACTTAACAAACAAAAAAAATGATGAATGGGACAACATAACGGTCTCGTGGACTTAACGGACATGCACACACAGTGGCCAATGTGAGACTGCAAGTGAAGTGTGCTATTTGGGACAGGGCCACAGACCGCAGCAGGTTTATTTAGGCTGCTGTCTTTAAGACCAAATGCACAGATCTACTGTCGTTCTCAGTTATAAAAGGTTACTAAAGGTATAAGTAGATTGTCTGAAAGGTGGCTTTATGTGTGCACGCTTTGGGTGTGTGCATACAGGAAACCCCTCTCAGAGATTGTGTGAGTACTTAAAGGAATAGTTCACCCAAAAATGTTAATTACCCTAAGATTTACTCTCCCTCAAGCTATCCTAGGTGTATATGACTTTCTTCTTCCAGACAAATACAACTGGAGTTATATATTTTTTAAAAATGTCTCTTCCGAGCTTTATAATAGCAGTAAATAGACTGTAATCTCTACCCTCTGATAACAACAACACCCTCATTAACCTAAAATTACCCATCCATATAATAAATAAAAAATTAAACTTAAAAATCCAATAAGAGTGCCGTTCCAGCGCATGATGTTGGACGTCCAGTTCAAGCTCCAGTGAGAATTAATGACTAAGAAAAAACATAAAAAAAAAACAAAAAAAAAATAACGAACAAAAATTAAAAATACAAACTATTATCGGTAAAAAAAAAACATAATATCACCGGAGCTTACACTACGCCTACGTTAATTCGCCAATAATTGAATATGTTTTAATCTCTATCTATCAATTCTCACCGGAGCTTTTTTACGCCTACGTTTTTTCCATGAGCAAATGTTTTATGATCTATTTAGTTAAAAAGTGAAAAAATATATCTAAGTAATTAAATACCTAAATTAAAAAAGTGAAAGTATATTTAGCTTATTTTAAACAAATCAAAGTTTGTTTGTTTTTTTTCCATGAGCAAATAATTAAACCCAATATGTAATAAATGGAGGCAAGCAATGCTTAACTTAATTGAGAAACTTTTACTATTACATTCTTCCTTGCATCACAAGAAAGAACAGGGATGTGTTATTTTCAGCGCACATACACCCCTTAAAGTGGTAGCATTACACAAACTAGAACCTTTCTTAAAGGTACCATCAGAACTTTCCCTCCAGCATCCCATTACTGGCTATAAAACTATCATTTATACTATGATCTAAAAATTAAGATAAATTGAAGGTGCTTTCTTTTGATGTTCTGATCTCCTTAAAGTCTCTACAGTTTTCTCAGGAAAGGTTGGTACACTGTCCAGAGGCACAGGTGCCCCCAGTGGCACCAGAGCAGCCATTTTCTCACAGCTCTGTGCAGGTGGCAGTTCTTGAGGAATCCACATTTCTTCAGACTCAGGAGCCTCCTTGTTTTCTGACCCTCCAGCTTGATCAATACAACCTCACTGCTCTGCAGCTAGACGGCTCCTCAGATGATGACGGACAACCCGCCCATCTGACAGTCTCACCACACAACAAAATGTCCAATAACTATATTGAGGTAGATAGAGAATAGTAGGCTTCTAACAATCAGCTCCATAAAATGTAACACTATCCCTAAATAATGATATGCAATCGTAGATATTGTTAAAAACAGTCAATACATACCCACGATGCTAAAACAGACGCAAGATGTATGCAAAATCACAGTATAGCTTCAGATACACTAGACATGCTTCTTCTTCTTCTTCTTCTTCTAGCGTTTATTGGTGGTGGGCAAGCCAACTTTGGGTGCATTACCGCCACCAACTGAACTGGAATGTGGAGTATATATATATAAACTATATATATAAACATATATATAAACTTTTTCTTAAATACAATTAATCTTTATATTCTTATGAAGATTCCCTTGTCTATTTGTCTATTAGATAACTTATTATCATTCTTCTGAATTTACTATTACCTAATATTAGTTCTAATGTCATATTATTCGCACCTTCTGATTGTAACTTTGTTTCCAGCATCTGTTTCTCTTTACTATGTGCTCTACACTGTAATAAAATATGCTCCACTGTTTAAATTTCACCACAAAATCTACATAATCCAGAAGGATGTTTAAATATAAAATTCAAGTTTCCATTTAAAGATGAATGTCCTAATCTTAATCTTGCTATTATTACTTCTTCTCTTCTTTTTAAGTCACTTCCAGTCTCATTTTTTTAAAATCCTACTTTCTTTTGGATTTTATACAGACCCGTCTTCTACATATCCCATTTATGTTTACTCAGCTTGCTCACTTCCTTATTAATGGTCACATGGCATGACTCTTTACTGAAATTTAAGATTAAAAAAACGAACACAAACAAACAAAAAAAATGAAAACAAAACATCAAAAAAAATAAAAACAAACAAAAAAAAAAAAAAAATATTCACAAAACACCTGTCATGCCAAGCTATCTGCTTCTCTTGCTGGACTATCACTTTCTCCCCAACATCAGGATGCAACATATCCAGGTGAGATTTCATTTCCCATCCCAGTAACATCTCTGCTGGTGCCAGGCCTGTAGTAGTCTGCAGAGAAATTCAGCTGTAGTCTGCAGCTGAAAAACTGAAAAAGGACATTCACATTGACTCTGTTGTAAAAAAGGCCCAGAAGAGGCTGGATTTCCTTCGCCAGCTGAGGAAATTCTTCCTGCCATGGGAGCTGCTCAAACAGTTCTATTCGGCCGTCATTGAGTCTGTCTTGAGTTCATCTATAACTGTCTGGTTTGGCTCAGCTACCAAATCAGACAAACATAAGACCACAACGGACAGTCAGGACTGCTGAGAGGATTATTGGTGCCCCCTGCCCAACCGCCAAGATATTTACACTTCCAGAGTGTGGAAAGGGCTGGTAAAATCATTCTGGACCCCTCATACCCAACACACTTCCTCTTTGAACCGTTGCCCTCTGGCCGGCGCTACAGAACACTGAGCACCAAAACAGCCAGACACAAGAACAGTTCCCCCAGGCAATATCCCAACAAAACAAAACCCAACCCACTACAGTACATCACATCATAATTATTACCTTCAAAACTTTCATCTGTAAATAGCACATATGCACATTCACAATTCTGTCTTTTAACATTTTCTTTCTCTCTATATTTTATTACCATATTTTTATCTAGAATTTATCATCTGTTCTTATTATTCTTGTTTTTATTACCTTAAATTGTATGTATGTCTGCACTATGTTTGTACTTTCTGTACTGGAAGCTCCTGACACCAAGACAAATTCCTTGTGTGTGTAAAAATACTACACAATAAAACACCACCCTACTCTGATTCTGATCACAAGACACTGTCAGCTCTTTCACTGGGTAAAAATGGACTAACACACTGTCTGACTGCAGCTGATTTTTTAGTTTTGTGAAGGCATACCAGCTCAGTCTTAGGATCAGTTGTGTGAACACAGGGACTTGGTGCTCTCTAACCTCAACCAGTTGGGCCTTCAGGTCACCTGGGAAAAGAGCAAACTCTCCTTGGAGAGGATCTCTTTCCTCGGTTGAACATGCCTCATGCAAGGACATGCTCAGTTGGTGTTGAACTGCCTGAATATGTTCTAGAGCAGGATGGCAGTCCCATTGAAATGGTTTCAGAGGCTCCTGGGGCATATGGCAGCTACAGCAGCAGTCACGCTGCTGGGGCTGCTCCATATAAGATCAATTTAGCACTTGCTCCATGGCCAAGCCCCGAGGTGGGCGTGGCAACGCGGCACTCACCGGGTCCAAGTCACACCAGCCTGCTGCCAAGGCTTTACCTCATGGTCAGACCTTGCATTTCTTCGGGCAGAAGTGCCCCTAGAACAGGTCTCAAGGCATGTTTTGGTTCACACAGATCCCTCAACCACCGGCTGGGGGGCCACATTCGACGAGCTTGCAGTGTCAGGGGTTTGGACGGGCCCCCAACTGCACTGGCATATCAATTGCCTCGAGTTGCTGGCAGTGCACCTTGCCTTGATCCGTCTCAAAGGCACGTACTAGTCTGTACAGACAACACTGTGACCATTGCGTACATCAACCGACAAGGCAACCCACCCTCCACTCACACTCCGCAACGCGCCTGCCACCTCCTCCTCTGCAGTCAGAAGCATCTGAGGTCGCTTCGTGCCTTTCACATTCCTGGTCTGCACAACCAGGCAGCCGATGAGCTGTCACAAGCTGTGCTCCCAGGGGAAAGGAGACTCCATCCCCAGATGGTCCAGCTGATTTGGTTGTCATTTCGGGTGCTCAGATAGACCTGTTTGCCTCTCCAGAAACTTTTCACTGCCAGTTGTTTTACTCCCTGACCGAGGGAACACTCTGCACGGACAGATTGGCACACAGCTGGCCACGGGGCCTGCGCGAGAATGCGTTTCCCCCAGTGAGCCTTCTAGCACAGACACTGTGCAGGGTCAAGGAGGACGAGGAGCAGGTCCTGTTAGTGGCGCCCTATTGGCCCACCCAGACCTAGTTCCTGGAGCTTATACTCCTCGTGACAGAAGGCTAAATCCTCCACAGCCCCCCTCTTTACCTTCTTGGGACCAGAATCTAGTGCTCAGAGCACTACAGCACAGCCCATTTGAGCCTTTGCAGACAGTCGAGCTAAAGTTTCTGTCAATGAAAACTTTGCTCCTGCTTACACTGGCATCCATCATGAGGGGAGCAGACCTACATGCATTTTTGGTCGACGAATTGTGCCTAGAGTTTGGACCGGCTGACTCCCAGGTAACCCTGAGGCCCCAGCCCTGCTATGTGCCCAAGGTTCCCACTACTCCCTTCAGGTATCAGGTAGTGAGCCTACAAGCGTTGCCCCCGGAGGAGGCAGACCAAGCCTGAGCTTTTCTGTCCCGTCCGAGCATTAAGATGCTACGTAGACTGGAAACAAAGCTTCAGGACCTCAGACCAGCTCTTTGTCTGTTATGGAGGCCGGCAGAAGGGGAATGCCGTCTCTAAGCAGAGGATGGCCCACTGGATTGTGGAAGCCATCACCCTGGCTTATCAGGCACAGGGTGTGCCCTGCCCATTCAGGTTGCAAGCTCACTCAACTAGAAGTGTTGCATCCTCTTGGGCGCTGGCTCGTGATGCCTCACTGGCAGATATTTGTAGAGCTGCGGGCTGGGCGACCTCCAACACGTTGGCTATATTCTATAGCCTTCATGTGGAGCCGGTATCCTCCTGTGTTCTCACCTCAAATGTGTAGAAGCACTGAGAGGCCCCGGCTTGGGGTCGGCTTGCTAAAACCGCTCCAGAGAGTCCATATCATAGACCCTGTCAAGCTCCTCCGTCCCTTCGGGCAGCCAGATGTGGCAGCAACATATGGTAACCCTTGTTCCCTGAAGGAGGGAACGGAGACGTCACATCCCGTCGTCATAGTTTCTGTACCACCGGTGAGCGGCCGGGTTACTGGCTCAGCTCCTCAGTGAAAACTTGAATATGCGCTGCACCTGCTGCCTACTTATACTCATGCTGTGATCAGCGGCAGCTGGATGCAATAATTGCATGCCAATGTGCATTGGCTCGTTTAGTTTACACTCAAAGTAGATTGGTCTCTCTAAGCGAGATCCCAATTTGTCCGTCATCCATCATGACGTCTCCATTTCATTCCTTTAGGGAACAAGGGTTAACATACGTAACCGAGACGTTAGTAAATTGACTTGAATTTTAGGTTTTTGCAAAGTGTTGCCCATGAGTGCATAATTAATCCCAAGAAATTTTAGAATATCTCTTATATATTTCCCTAATGACAAATCGGTAAATATAAAACCAAGCAAGTCCTCACTACTTTCCGCTGCAGCACAACCATCTGTGGATACTGTATGTTTGTTTACATTTTTTTCTGACTGTGGTTGCTTTATTTCTTTATGCAACAATGATAATTGAAGCTTCATGAAATGTCTTTTTTTAGTTATGTGTTTTACTGACCTTTGACTAATATTGTTTTATGTTTGGTAATGCTGCAAAATATTTGTTCATTTCATGTCATTTGAAGGACTATCCATACCATGATGGATAACATGACGTATCCTGTGATACTGACACTTATGATGCCAAAAGACACTAAATCATATAGGCATGTATATTTTATTTGTTTTCTTGCATTATATGTGCTCATCTTGTCAATTAATATTCGTCTTGTTATGGTCATTGTCATGGAGAAAGCTCTTCATGAACCAATGTACATATTCCTGGGTCATCTTTGTGTAAACGGGATTTATGGAGCCTCAGGATTCTACCCTAAAATGTTGTTTGATTTAATATCAGATTCATATGTGATCTCCTCTAACATGTGTACTTTGCAAACCTTTGTTATCTACAGCTCTTTACTTTCTGAGATCACAATATTAACAGTGATGGCTTATGATAGATATGTAGCCATATGCAAACCTTTAGACTATCATTCCAAATTATCTAAAAACACCTGTGTAAAATTAGTTCTGCTCTCATTGCTTGTTTCAAACTCCTTGTCAGTTGCATCAGTTCTGTTATCAAAGTTAAGGCCCTTTTGTAAATATCACATTGACAAATTATATTGTGACAACTGGTCAATTGTAAAACTGTCTTGTGCGTCAAATTTTGTTAACAATGTCTTAGGATATGCCATGGCTGTCCTATTTTTAAGCTTTATAGTTTTTATCATAGTGTCCTACTTTAAACTGATCTCTGCATGTAAAGCATCATTAGAAAACAGAAAGAAATTTTGGCAAACATGTCTGCCACACATATTTTCACTTATTAATTTCACTGTTGCTTATCTTTTTGATATTATGTATAGCAGATATGGTGCAAATGACATTCCAGAGAGTTTGCGTAATTTTTTGGCTCTAGAACTGGTTATAGTCCCACCTGTGTTCAATCCTCTTATCTATGGGTTAAATATTAGAGCAGTGCGCAAAAGAGTTTTCACTTCATGTGTTGCATCAAGAGTAAATGTTTCACAAACAATCAAAACTTAATTATGTGCTAAAACTGATACAAATGTGTATTGCTTTAACAATGAATTGTGACAAACTGTGAGAAAAAGTGTGATTTTTAACAAACATATTTATGGTGTGATGTACAACCTGGAAAAATAAAAATATGTTGTGAATCTAATAAACACACAGCCTCAGCGTGTTGTCAGTTGCATTTCATCCGATCCTTCAAGCTGTATGACTATTATGTCGGAACACTATACATCTAAATGACTAACATTTTATTTGAATGAATTTTTTTTTACTAATTTTTAACTTCTATTTTATATATATTTTATATATAATTTTTATATATATTTTTTTTTTTTTTTTTTTTTTTTTATTCTTGGTCATCTGTGTGAAAATGGGGTTTAGAGAGCCTCAGGATTTTACCCTAAAATTCATTCTGATATAATATTAGATTTATATGTGATCTACTCTCCCAACTGTGCTCTGTAGAATATTGTTATGTACAGCTTTTTTTTTCTTTGAATTTACAGTGATGTTACATGGTAGATATGTGGCCCCCTTTAGACTAACACTATGACAAATTTTCATGTCTTCTGCTGGTCTGTGGCATGCATTATTTTCATTGTCCTGCTTCTGTCAAATAGGTTGGTATGATGTAAAAATCACACCGTAACCTTTTTTGTCATGAAGTTCCATTTTTAATTCTCCTGGTTAGAACACTGTGCCAAATACATGTCCTTATCCAGCTCAATTCAGTTTAAGTTTTGTTCTTATCCAATCAGTGGCACCCCTGCCTGAACGCAAAAGTATGCAAAGTGGCAGAAAGTACAGACAAAATTTAAGTTCATATTCTGTAATGTAATTTCTACATCATGTAAGTCAGTAATCATATAGGTCTATGCCAAATTTGCCAGTAATCATTTTCTACAAACTGTGGGTGACTTTTCCCTTATCATGGTTATGTTTCCCCCAAATTTAATGAAAATGTATTATTTAATTATTCATGACACTCTCTCACAATGCAGTTTGTCTGTGCTGTTTTACCTCTTTGATATCCCTTACGAAAAAGTAGATTATTCAAGTGTGCTATTAGTATACTTCTTTTAAACTAAAAATAGGAAAGTATGCTTTTAGTTTACTTTTTATGTACTTCTCAGAAATGGGCTTTATGTACTCCTCAGAAATATACTTAAAATGACATTTAAGTATACTTGACTTATACTTACAAAAAGTCTAAATATATTTGAGCTATACTTGTGCTCCTAGAATCCGTGTTTAAATTTTTATATGGTAGAGGCCGCTAGTACACATCTTCTGTACAGAATTTCCAAAAAAACACAAGTGAAGATGAAAAAAGAAACAACAGATACTAACACATGTAACACAATCATCTGACATGAAACAGCATCAAAACTTTATGGAATAAAATGTAGACCGATGAAGAGGTAATAATTACAGTCAAGCTTTGGGGTGTTGATTGACTCCATCTACGTTTTGATTATCATTCTGAATCCAATTCATAGTCTTTTTTTCAGATTTTTGTTCAAAATGTTATTTCTTTATTTTTTTATGAAACCCACATTAAAGTGTTTTTAAAAAAGAATGCATGATGCATTAGTACAAAAATTAAAATAACAAAAAAAAAACAATTTATTTGGATGTTTTGTATGTTCAGATATTCATATAACAAAATACAAATTAAAACCTAAATAGGGACATAGTAGTATAGTTAAAGTATGATGTAAAGTTCACTTAAAGAAAAATTATGAGTATACTTGCGGTATAAAACTACTAAACTAGTAGTTTACTGAGACTATACTTCAAAGTGTACAAAGTATTTAATTAGTAAACTATCAGTATACCTATAAGTTCACTTTTAGTATAATTGCAGTAGAAACTACAAACATAGAGGCAAACTACTTGTTACTGTTATACTTAAAAGTATACTTTTATATACTAGAAAGTGGGCCAATTTAGTCCCAAGGAGTATTGAAACAGTACACTTACAAGTATACTACTAGAACACTGATATTTGTATACTTAAAAATATACTTGAACTTTACTTAAGTATACTTAATAAAATAAACTTGAAGTATACTACTTTTTGGTAAGGGATGCCGTAAAAAATAAAAATAAAAATAAAAATAAAAACGTGATGCAATAGTCAACACTAGGCAACAGTCTAGTGTATGTTGATATAGAAAAGCATATTAAAATCACGTGGAAAAACTTACAATATTTTATATCACATTAACTTTCAATGTTATATTCACATTTAATATAAAGATATGAAATATAAAAATATGTTATGGCATGACACCCATATCTGTTACTTAAGTAAACCGATAGGTTTTTATGCATGGTTAATAGATTACATTAGGCTACTTTGACCATCGCATATTATCTAACATAATCAATGAAGGTGAGAATCGAGATATTTTATGATATAGTTCATGCGTCTGGAAATGTTTCTAATAAAAATGAAAAAAAGAAATAATGCTTAATAATAATTTGCCAATATGCTGTTGTAGCTCCTTTGTGTCACCTGATTTCAGTGATGCAAATCAGAATTTTCATCAGCTGTTACTCCAGTTTTTTAGAGTTATGATCCTTTAAAAAATAATTGTAATATATTGATTTATTACCAGTGCTGAAAACAATTTTGCTGCTTAACATTTTTTGGAACATGTGACATTTCGTTTAGGATTCTTTGATGAATAGAAAGCTAAAGAGAACATCACTGATAGTAAATCAACATATTGGAATGATTTCTGAAGGATTATGTCACACACACACACACACACATATACATTACATACATTTTATCTTATCACACACACACACAAATATATCTAATATATATATACACACACACACACACACACACACACACATATACATTACATACATTTTATCTATATATCCAAATAAAAATAGACTATAGATATTCAGTTTATGACCCAAAGTAACTAGTAATGTCTCAGTTATGTATGTAACAGAGTTATGTATGTAACGGAGACGTTACGCCAGTGACTGACGAAATCGGGGATCTCGCTAGAGAGACAAATTGCCTTTGAGTGTTAACAAAACAAGCCAATGAATGTTGGCGTGCGAGATTTGCATCGCGCACCACGCCCCGCAACGCGGGTATATAAGGAGAGCGCGTGCAGTCGCACATTCAGTTTTTTGCTGAGGAGCCGAGACGCTGTGCCTCGGCCGTACAGCGGTGGTACAGCAACTGTGGCGACGGAATGTACCATCTCCGTTCCCTCCTTCAGGAAATGAGGGTTACATACGTAACCTAGACGTTCCCTTTCAGTCAGTCATGTTCAACATTACGTCAGTGACTGACGAAACCGGGGATCCGTATGGAAAGCGCCACTATTGCTGACCCCCTCCAGTGCCCTGAGAAAGCCGGCAAGTCCCCCCACACCAGTTGGGGTGGAAGATAGGACAGGGCTTAGGCAGAGGAACCAGCCACTGCTGTTCCGTACAGTGGGAATGGATAACACTGGGAAAGCATACCCAAGTAGGGGAACGCTGTGGAACCACATCCTGTGCATAGGAGGTAACATGTGGAAATTACACACTGGCCATAGGGCAGTTCTACATATGGAAATCCCTGCGGTAGACTCAGCTTGCCTGGGGTGAGATCACTACGCAGCAGAGATGGCAGAGAAATCTCTGCCAGGGAAAGACACAGGCTTACCGCAAGGGAAGCTGTACCATGGAAGAATACACATGTGGGATCACCCGAAGGGGGAATCACTACACACGGGCACCTAGCCCAGCACAAGGGCTGACCTTGGGCATACACATGAGTGCTGGACCTGGCATCTGAGGGAAACTGAACTGAGAAGCACTTAAGCACATGTATCCGGCAGCAAGCGTGATTGACACTGAGCGGGTCCAACATTACAGGCCATCTGAGGCGAGTACACGGAGATTATAGAATCTCGCAAACGTGTTAGGTGTCGCCCAGCCAGCAGCTCTACAGATGTCTGCTATCGAGGCACCTCGTGCCAAAGCCCAGGAGGAAGCCACAGCTCTTGTAGAGTGTGCTCTCACTCCAAGGGGGCACGGTAAGCGATGGGCCTGATATAATAAGACTATAGCCTCCACTATCCAGTGGGCAAGTCTTTGTTTGGAGACAGTCTTTCCCTTCTGCTGTCCTCCGAAGCAAACAAAGAGCTGGTCTGAGGTCCTGAAGCTCTGCGCGCGGTCCACGTAAATGTGCAAGGCGCGAACGAGAAAAACCAAAGCTACGTCTGCCTCCTCCTCCTCCAGCGCCAGCAATTTCAACACCACAACCCTACAACTCCAAGTCGTAACTTTGAACCACGTGCACGGTATCCAGGCTGAGGTCTCAGGACAATGTGAGAGTTGGCCGGCCCGAATTCAAGGCACGTATCGTCGACCGAAAATGCCTGCAGGTCCCCGACCCTCTTAACCGAAGCCAATGCAGTAAGGAGCACTGTCTTCAGCGACAGAAACTTTAGCTCTACTGACTGCAGAGGCTTCAAGACCGTCAGGGCCAAGGGGAGATCCCAAGAGGGTACCAGGTGAGGGCGCGGAGGGTTCAGCCTCCTTGCCCCCCCTAAGGAACCTGATGACCAGGTCGTGTTTCCCAATGGACTTGCCATCTACTGCATCGTGATGTGTGGCAATAGCGGCAACATACACATTGAGAGTGGAGGGAGACAGCCTTCGCTCCAACCCATCTTGTAGAAAGGAAAGCACAACCGAGATCGGGCATCTACGGGGGTCTTCCCGGTGGGAAGAACACCAATCGATGAACAGGTTCCACTTCAGCACATAGGCGTGCCTCGTAGAGGGCACTCTAGCTGAAGTGATGGTGTTTACAACCGCTGGAGGTAAACCACCTAAAACCGCCGCGTCCCATCCAAAGACCAAACGTGGAGATTCCACAGGTCTGGGCGCGGATGCCAGAGGGTGCCCCCTCTCTGAGAAAGGAGATCCTTCCTCAGAGGAATTCATCAAGGAGGGGCTGTCCCGAGGAGCATCAGTTCTGGGAACCACGTCCGACTGGGCCAGTATGGCGCTACTAAGAGTGACCGCTCTGTGACTTTCGTTGCCCGTAGGGCAAGGTCCGTCGCAGTGCGCAGCTCCTGCATGACACCTGGGTCAGAACTACCCTCGTGCAGCTGCTTTAATGCCTTGACCTGGTAGACCTGCAGGAGGGCCATGGTGTGCAGGGCAGAGGCGGTCTGTCCAGCAGCTCCGTAAGCCTTGGCTGTCAGTGCGGACGAGAACTTGCAAGCCCTGGACAGGAGGCATGGATTACCCTGCCAGGCGGCAGCGCTTTGCGGGCAAAGCTGCATCACAAAAGCGCGCTCAACTGGGGGGATCTCCCATACCCCTTAGCCACCCACCGTCAAGGGTAGTGAGGACGGAGGAGGCACTAGATCTTTTTCATGCAGAAAAGGGTGCCCTCCAGGACCTAGTAACCTCCTCATTCACTTCCAGGAAGAATGGAACCAGAGGTGGCTGCCGAAGATCAGCGTGCGGCACCCCCAAGAACCAATCGTCCAGCCTTGAGCGTTCGGGAGATGGAGGGGCCTTCCATGGCAGCCCGACGCTCTCAGCAGCCCGCGAAAGCATAGCAGTCAGCTCTGGATCTTACTCGGGCAACGCCGCTCTCCCAGAAGGAGGCAACGCAGCCGAATCTTTATCTCCGGAGCCTAGCTCATCCCCCGATGCAGTGATCGACATCAGGTCCTCTGCTGGTGGGCTGGAAGAAGTGCTGGGCCCCGCCATGGCCGCAGCATCTGCATCGCGGTACACCAGAGGGTACGATGCGCTGGAGGAGTGAGGGGCCTGTGGAGACTCGCTCGGCGGGGAAACCCTCACTGTGACCCTCAGATCGCCCTGGCCATGAACCGAAGTAGCCCTCCTTTTTGAAGGAGGAACTAGAACGGGGCATGGGGAGGGGGACTCCTCCCTGTTTGACAAAGAGGAGCCTCAATCGCAACATCGCAATGCTCATGTTCCCACATAGAGAACATGACTCATCCACGAATGCTGCCTCAGTGTGCTCGAGGCCCAGGCACGAGATGCAGCGATCGTGACCATCAGATGGAGCCAGGAAGCGACTACATCCAGGAACGCACGAGTGGAAAGACATCTTTAAAAAGACACCCCGTCACTCGTGGAGCTCTTTTAGAAAATGCTCTTTTAAATAAGCAAACACCAAAGTGTTGAAGCGCCCAGGAGGAGTTGCAGCGTGACTGCAGAATGGGAAGCTGCAGCACGCTGAGAAAAAGGCAGCAGCACTGGCAACCCCTGCTGATGCGCCATAACACCAACACTCGCGTCAAACTCGTCTTGACGACACTCTTGCTTGAGAAGCTGAAGGCTCGGCTCCGAAGTGAAAAGCTGAATGTGCCACTGCACGCGCTCTCCTTATATACCCGCGTTGCGGGGTGGGGTGCGCGATGCAAATCTCGCAAATCTCACACGCCAACATTCATTGGCTTGTTTTGTTAACACTTGAAGGCGATTCGTCTCTCTAGCGAGATCCCACGTAATGTTGAACGTGACTGACTGAAAGGGAACTAACTACTTGAGTAGTTTTTTTATCCAATACTTTTTTACTCTTACTCAAGTAACTATTCAGACTAGTACTTTTACTTTTACTTGAGTAAAATTTTTGGGTACTCTACCCACCTCTGGTCTTTGTCAGTCTGTTGGTTTTAACAAACGGTCAATGATTCAATGAAGTTACCAATAAAACTGTTCAGTAAAAATTAGAATTTTTTTGTCTTAACTTCATACTTTATAACTTTCTCCAGGTAAATAAATGTAAACAAACAGCTGTTTTTCTGTGGCTGAATCATGCAGGGATGCATCTACATTCAGAAGTGTCAGTGCAGTCAAATTATATGACTGAATATTAATTGTATTTTAAACCTTGTCTTGAATGTGTTACCAAACAGAGTTTTCGAGTTATGTCATTAAAAGAAAATAATTTTTGCTGGAGTAAACATATGACGACTGTAGATGAGCGTTACATGTTCCACTGAGGTAAAATTTAGGGTGAAGCCATGAGAAAATGCAATACATCTAACCATATGTATCTCTTTCATGTTAATGCACCAGTGATGGTCTGTCCACCATCTTACATAGTGATTTGAGTGAGTGACTCACTCACTCACTCACACACACACACACACACACACACACACATTTATATTTTTAGCTCCAAGCCTAATCAATCACCTGAACAAGCTAATCAAGGTCTAAAGATTACTAGAAAGCTACAGGCAGGCGGGTTTTAATCAAGGTTGGAACAAAACTCTGCAGTACTGTGGCTCTCCAGGAACGATGTTGGCCACCCCTGGTCTAATGTTTGTACTGTAGGTCCCCCATAAATACATGAATGCCAGTGAAACTATGGTTTACCAAAGCTGTGGTGTCATGTGATCAAAATCACATAACCTCTCAAATTTCCAGTCATATATGAGTGTGGAGAAATCATCAGACAGGAAGCACCTTGTGTGAAGACCATCCAAAGGTCAGTGACATAGAGTTTAGACAAACTTGATATTAAGGAGTATAATTAATTTTAAACAAAACAATCCTGCTACTTTTTGGCCTAATGTGAATTATGAAATGATTGTCCATCAAAAATAATATAACTTTGTAAGTATAAACTATGTATTTTATATTTTTATCAAATTTCCTAGTGTACAACTTTAGGAAATGTGGTTTTGAAAAGTGGGACAGTATGATTAGCCTAATGTGAGACAATTCTTCAGTCAGTCAAAAATATGTGGTGGGGCATGGTTTGCGGAACAAAAATGGTTATTTACAGGGTTTTAGGATTGTAATGCAGAATTAGAATGCTGTTACTGCAGATGGAGTTATAGATAATAATGGTGTCTTGACATTCAAGGACTGCTTGTTTCCAGAAATGTAATTAGTTAACCTCTGCAGGTTGTTTTTATTAGGGTAGTTCTCAAGGTCTGTGTAGGCTGAAGTACTGTTATGATTGTTTGAGTTTGTTGTTTAGTAAAATAGAAAACATTAGGCCTAATAATCCTAAATGTTTTTAACAGCATTTCACAGCTGTCACAATCATGGATTTCTATTCTCCTGTTTCTTTTGAGTTTTCTTTATTTGGTCATGTTCCTTTTCTTGTTTTGTTAATTGA
The DNA here is from genome assembly GCF_018340385.1 of Cyprinus carpio. Taxonomy (NCBI): domain Eukaryota; kingdom Metazoa; phylum Chordata; class Actinopteri; order Cypriniformes; family Cyprinidae; genus Cyprinus; species Cyprinus carpio. Next base: position 10,980,786 of record NC_056592.1, read on the forward strand.
TTACTCCCCACCTGTTTCTGTTCTTCTGATTACTTCCTTTGTGTTTATAAACCCAGTCTGTTTGGTTCTAGTTTGTTGGTTCTTGAAGTATCAAGGTGTTAAGTTAGGTAAAGTTATGTATGTTTGTTTCCCTTTCGAAGGGAACCTCGACAATACGTCATCGACGCTATGGGGAACGCCTCAGGTGTGACAGGTGTCTGAAATCAAATATCAACTCACAGCAATTAGCTGACCGGCGACAGCCATGAATCATCAGCTTGAGTGATGAGCGTGCGACCTGGATATATAAAAAGGGCGCCTTGAAACCATGACAATATCCTTTTCGTCTTCAGGGACTGTTTTGTCTGATTTAAACGTCTGCTTACAGCGAAAATGAAACGCACATCTAAGGCAAGTCCTAAAAATTTTGTGAAATGTGCTTACCCGTGCCCAAGATATTTGTCGCCGGGTGACACTCACGAGATGTGTGTGTACTGTTTGGGTGAAGAGCACACACAGGATGCTCTTGAGGGAGCGTCCTGTGCAAGTTGGAGCATTTTCCTATGAGAACGCTCCGCTCTCGTCGAGCTCTCTTCTCGAGGGAAGGGAGTTTCAGCGTCTGGTCCTCGTGGATCGGGTCCCGCTCGTGCCGAGGCAGAGCGGCGACGCGCTTCATGGGGCTCCCAGATGGAGCTCGCTGACAGTCTCGAGAGGGGCGTTAACCTCTCGGACGCGTCATCGGCTGACGAGAGTGAGCTGCAGGTGGATGACGGAGACAATTCTCCTACTGATATTGCAGCGAGTGCTCTTCAGGCTGGGCAAGAGATGGCTGAGGAGGATGATTTAGATCCTCAACCTCGTCAGCCATCCTGTCCCGTGTACGCAGAGTTGGTGGAAGTTATGGAGCGCGCCACTGACAAACTTCAGTTGCCATGGCGGCGCGCTCAGGGAGAGATCGTTTGGACGATTGGTTTTTCCCTGAACATGGACCACCAGCTCAGCAGAGCCTTCCATTCCTTCCTGATCTCCACTTGGAGATCGAGAGGGCATGGAAGAAACCGTACTCTGCCCGTATTCATCGACATCAGCGGGGTAAATTTCGCTGATGTTGAGGGGATCGGGGAGTATGGCTATGTGTCGATGCCGCCCATTGACGAGACGTTTGCGAACTATCTCGTATCTGGGCGTAAGAGATTCCAGAAAAAAATTATAATGCCATCCAAGCCCCTTAAAAAACCACGGCTCGCTTGAATGGCAGAGCGTACACGGCAGCAGGTCAGGCTGGTGCTGCCCTTCATACCATGGCAGTGCTCCAAGCCTACCAAGCTGACCTGCTGCAGGATCTCGACCAGGGGGCAGGGCTGTCCCCTGAGGCGGTCGCTGAGTCGTGCCGGACCACAGATTTGTCTCTCCGGGCCACTAAACAGACTGCTGCCGCGATCGGCCGATCGATGGCGGCGATGGTGGCCACGGAGAGGCATCTGTGGCTCAACTTGGTTGATATCGGGGAGAAAGAAAAATCCCTTCTCCTTGATTCACCAGTTTCGCCTGCTAAACTTTTTGGCACCTTCGTTGAGGCGGTGGTTGGAAAGTTTAGGGAGGTGAAGGCGCGCTCAGCCCAACCCAGCATTTGAGACCTGTATACCGCTGAGATCCAGGCCCCAACCCAGGCAGGCGGGAGGACCTGGTCCGTCTTGGTCTGAGGACCGTAGACAGGACCAGAGGTCTAGTGTCGCCTCTCGTGCGCCCCCTCCATGGAGGAGTAGGACACAGAGGAGGCGATGCCTCCCGCAAGAAGAGGGATTAATTTTTTTAGAGGGATAAAATTCTTTGTGTATAACTAACACTGATTTGTATTTCTCTACAGACCTTGTTCCCTGTATAGACTAGGGGGTCATTCTTAGAGGAGCAATTAAAGTATGGACTTTAGGGCCCTGAAGCCTCCCCCAGTTGGTGGCTAGTGACGAATTCGGCAGAAGCTCAAAGAAGATTTGCCTTCCGTGCTGAGTATGTGATGGCCTTCCTGTCATAACATTTTATATGCGTGGTGGGCCACCGCTCATTTCTGTTTTAGCCTCAGGGCTGTTAGCCACCCAGGGGTAGAGTAGTTGGTCTTCCTAAAAAAAAAAAAAAAAAAAAAAAAGAGCTTTTTTGCTTTAGGTTAGACTGACGCTGGCGCTTCAGATAGATCTTCAGATAGATGTCCTGCCTATCGGCTTGTGACATTGGTATCCTGAGTGTTCGCTCCCTGAGCTCTGTAAGCTTTCAGTAGGTTGAGTGTTTCGCAGCCTCTAAATCAAGTAGGCTGTGGCTCCTCCGAGCCCTCAGGTAGATCTATGCTTGTAGGTCGGCCCTCACCCGGGCCACCTCTGTAGCTGGCCTAGGCTATGCTGGGGATGTTGGAGGCGTGTTGCTAAGTATAGCTGCCACATTCATTATGTGTTAGGCTTCCTCCCCTAGATTTCAGCATCCTCCCTTAAATGGGAGTTGTTGGCCAAGGCCCGCCCCTTTCTCTGCATTCAGGGGTGATAGAGTAATGCAGGGTGGTAGATGAGGTAGGATCAGTCTGGCAGGGTTAGACCATCTTTCGCTCTGCGAAGTGACAGTTCGTCAGACCCTGCCGAACGGAGATGTTTGGGCCTCTAGAGCTGGCTCCACTCAGCCCGTTGAGCTAATCACTCGACCGAGGGGTTGAAGTGGGTTGGCTTGCAATTTAGCCCCCCCCGCTCCCGGGCTGGGCACAGCACAAATCCCTGTCACCCTTTGGAGCCACTTGCAGGCCCGCCGCTCCCTGTCTAACATTGCAGGGGCATATGGTTGTTACTCCCCCGCTAACTCAGGGTAGTTTTGAGTAGTCCATTCTCAGCTCTGTATTTATCTACCTCACACCACGATGGCTCCGGTTGAGCAGGGAGTTCTAAACTACATTTCATTCTGGGTTTTTTGAACTCTGCTCCCTTGAAGCCAGAGCATTGCCATGGGCTGACGCCTATGCATTTAGTAGGTAGGCCCCTAATGGGGCCTCCACTAGGCAGAATCGCATATTTTACACCCCCCCTATAAAAGTTTTTTTTTTTCTCTGATTACAACACCTCCTTCAACATGATTAGGGACCAGGATGCTGTAGTAACGTAACAGTTTTCTGCTGCGAAGGCTGCACGGTTAGGTAGTAGGCCCCAGCAGGCCTCCTTGACCGGATAGCCCCCAAATAGGGCTCCTAGGCCAGCTCACCTTCGGCGCCCTTGCCATGGTAGTTCGGACAGAAGGCTCACTGCCGAGTAGTAGGCCTTAACAGGCCTCCTCGGAGGTGGGTCACAACATTGTGGAACATACACTAGGAAAAAACTATAGGAAAAGTTTTTTTTTTTTTTTGTAGTATGGTTCCAGCAGTGTACGTTAAAGTAGCAGAATAGACTCGCTATCAGCTAGTAGGCTCGACTAGGCCTCCCTGTTAAGCGAGTCCCCAGCAGCAGTCACATCCAGCTGATTAGACTGTTTCAGGTAGTAGGTCTCTTCAGGCCTCCCTGAAGGTGGGCTCCCACATTTTGTGGTGGTCAGGTAGTAGGCTTTACTAGGCCTCCCTGAGGGTTAAATCCCACATACTGTGGTTACTAGGTGGCAGGCCCCACAGGCCTTCCTGAAGTTGAATTCCCGCTCTTTTGAACTATCAGGTAGTAGGCCTCATAAGGCCTCCCTGAAGGCAAAGCCCCAAAGACAGTCAACTGGACTGCCAGTCTGGCTCACTATCAGCTATGGTTTTCAGGTAGTAGGCCTCTCCAGGCCTACCTGAAAATAAACTTTCCACTTAAGGTGGTTTTCTGGTAACAGGTAGTAGGCCTCTCTAGGCCTCTCTGTAAGTGAACTCCCATGCACAGTGTTTATCAGGTAGTAGGCCTTACTAGGCCTCCCTGAAGTTGAGCTCCCACATACTGTGGTTGTCAGCTAGTAGGCCTCACCAGGCCTCGCTGGAGGTTTAGCTCCCACATACTGTGCATTTCCACTAAACAGCATGGTTTTTTTCAGGTAGTAGGCCCCTCCAGGCCTCCCTGTAAGCAAGCTCCCATGTTTTGTGGTTGTCAGGTAGTAGGCCTCACCAGGCCTCCCTGGAGTTGAGTTCCAGATTACTTTCAGTTTCCACTTAAGGGTGTTATCTGGTAACAGGTAGTAGGCCTCTCTAGGCCTCTCTGTAGGGTGAACTCCCCACATATTATGGTGGTCAGGTAGTAGGCTTCACCAGGCCTCTCTGAAGGTGAGCTCCCATGTTTTTGTGGTTGTCAGGTAGTAGGCCTCACCAGGCCTCACTGGAGTTGAGTTCCAGATTACTTTCGGTTTCAAATTAAGGTGGTTATCTGGTAACAGGTAGTAGGCCTCTCTAGGCCTCTCTGTAGGTGAACTCCCACATATTGTGGTTATCAGGAAGTAGGCTTCACCAGGCCTCTCTGTAAGCGAGCTCCCATGTTTTGTGGTTGGCAGGTAGTAGGCCTCACCAGGCCTCCCTGGAGTTCGAGCTCCCACATACTGTGGTTGTCAGGTAGTAGGGCCTCTCCAGGTCTCCCTGAGAGTAGTTTCACAGTGGTGCTAGTTTTGTAAGCTAGTGGCCGCTTACTTTCAGTTTAGCAGTCCTTATCAGGCAGCTACCGAAGGTGAGCTTGCGCCCTGGCTAGGCTCAAGTTTTAATTCTCTGCAACAGGTTCCCTCTTGGACCCTCTTTATCCTGCTACAGCCTGGTTGCCTACCAGGTAGATCTTATGCTCCCCTCACTGCGGGTCAATATGAGTATATGGTCTCCTGAGCCTGGTCAGTCGGTCGTAGGCCTCTCATGAGGCCTCCCAGTTAGATCAGTCCTTAGGCCCTCACAGGCCTCCTCAGTGTTTTGAAACACAAACACTGGGTAGATCCGTGGATCGAGTAGAGAAACTCCCCTCGCTGGCAAGGGTTGTAAAGCACTATGCTGAGTCATACTCTCCAGGATATCCCGTCTCTGAGATCCGGCCCGAGTGGTTCACTGCCTGCTCCGCAGTTCTTCGGGTTGGATGCCTTCCTAAAGGCAAGTGTCCAGAGGCTCTGTCTTCGGACAGACAGGAAGTGGCCAGTCTGTAGTGTCCTATGTAGTGACACCAGGTCAGGCCTGCCTGGTGGCATTTCAGGTGGCACGTTCCCCTGAATAGTGACTGGCTGGGGTTCCCTCGGGTTCCCTAGCCACATTCCCTAGAAGGGACCCCTTCTAAAGAAGTTGAAGTTGTGGTCCTAGGCCCCTTGAGCAGGCCCAGGTAGACCTTTCACTAAACTATGTTTATGGAGGTTTTCTGTGGTATCATATAGCTTGGGCTATGACCGTAGGGAGTGCTGTCACTGACAGCCCAGTGTGACCTGAGGGTGAGTGGTTCTAGTGTTCATTGAATTGCTGGTTCTGACAGTTGTCACTGCCATTGGGCATGCACTCCCTTTAGCATGGCGGCGTGGGTATTTCGTTCCTCATAACGTCGATGACGTATTGTCGAAGTTCCCTTCGAAAGGGAATGTCTCAGGTTACAAATGTAACCTTTGTTCCCTGAGAACAGGGAACGAGACAATACGTCTCCCAGCCATGCCTCGGGGTCTGCCTGCCAAAAAGTCCCTTCAGACGAAAGGATATTGTCATGGTTTCAAGGCGCCCTTTTTATATATCCAGGTCGCACGCTCATCATTCAAGCTGATGATTCACAGCTGTCGCCGGTCAGCATGATTGCTGTGAGTTGATATTTGATTTCAGACACCTGTCACGCCTGAGGCGTTCCCCATAGCGTCGATGACGTATTGTCTCGTTCCCTGTTCTCAGGGAACCAAGGTTACATTTGTAACCTGAGACGTTTTCCACCATTGTCATCATTAAAACCTCCCTATTTTGGATTTTTGTCTGGCACCCTTCATCTGAAGACATGCAAATGGGCTGGGCGCTTGTTTTTTGCTGGGGCTGGACGAGGAGACAATCTGTTGCACTCTTCCAGGTGGTGATTTCCCCTTGATTGAGTTTATTAATCTGGTCCTCTGGTTGAACAATTTGGACTTCGAGGTGGAAGAAGTACGTGAACAGCCAAAATTTCCTCGTCCAGTCCCCTCAGGAATGAGCCGTGTTGCGCCTGCTCACCCCGAGCAGGGAACCTCTACATACCGCTCCAACAGCTCCTCCCGCCTAACCAAACCCAACCACCCCAGTAGCCTCCCGAACTCTGCCATCTCCCTCAGCCCGCCAATGCGGCAACCGGTGACAAGTCATATGGCAAGCCATATATATATATTAAACCACCCTCTCCTCCAGATCACCCTCCATCACCAGCCCCCAGCTTTTATATCATGTATATGGCATTACCTCCAGATTTCTCCGCACCCATCCTCTCCCCAGGTTTCCCTCTAGAGCACTTCCCTGAACCTCCTTCACTACTTTAGTCTCCTATGTCTCTGCTGGTTCCGCCCAGCCTTGAATCTCCTACGTCTCCATTGTTTCCGTCCATCCCTTCATCTCCTGAGCACCCCGATCCCCAGTTAAGCCCAGGATGGGCTCCCAATCTCCTGTTATGCCCAGAAGAGGCTCCTGTTCCTAAGTTGAGCCCGGGGGGGGTTCACGATTCCCCGTTGAGCCCAGGGGGGGCTCCCGATTCCCAGTTGAGCCCAGGGAGGGGTCCGGATTCCCCCGACGAGCCCAGGGAGGGCTCCTGATTCCCCGACGAGACCAGGGAGGGCCCCTGAACCACAGCTCACTCCAGTGTCGGCTCCAGCCCCAGAGCTCGATCCAGTGTCGGCTCCAGCCCCAGAGCACACTCCAGTGTCAGCTCCAGACCCCGAGTCCAGCCCCGTAAGTTTTTTGAAGGTTTTTTTTTTTTATTGCAGTAGAGATCCAGCCATAGAGGCCGAGGTGGGGGTTGGAGCCATGGCCTCCCGAGTCTCCAGATCCGCCATGGCCCCCCGAGTCTCCAGATCGGCCATGGCCTCCCGAGTCTCCAGATCCGCCATGGCCCCCCGAGTCTCCAGAGCCGCCATGGCCCCCCGAGTCTCCAGATCCGCCATGGCCCCCCGAGTCTCCAGATCCGCCATGGCCTCCTGAGTCCCGAGTCTCCAGATCCACCATGGCGTCCTGAGTCTCCAGATCCGTCATGGTCGCCCGAGTCTCCAGATCCGCCCACCCCCCCTACCCGGTGTTACGGCTCGGGACGAGCCTTCCGGGAGGGGGGAGTAATGTCACAATCATGGACTTCTATTCTCCTGTTTCTTCTGAGTTTTCCTTATTTGGTCATGTTCCTTTTCTTGTTTAGTTAATTACTCCCCACCTGTTTCTGTTCTTCTGATTACTTCCTTTGTGTTTATAAACCCAGTCTGTTTAGTTCTAGTTTGTCAGTTCTTGAAGTATCATAGAGTTAAGTTGGGTAAAGTTATGTATGTGTTTGTTTTTCACCACTGTCATCATTAAAATCTCCCAATTTTTGGATTTCCGTCTGGCACCCTTCATGTCATCTTTTATGACTGACTCATCCTTTATGACTCCTCCATATCCAGTTTAAGTTGCGTGCATTTTGTTCTTGCATTGATGTTATGTTAGTATCAAGTTTGCACTTTGACAGTCAATTTAAGATAATATAACTAACTATACAGTAGCCTATTTTATTATTGTGTGTATCGGATAGTTTCCAATATCAAATGATTGGGACAATTTTTGTCATTGAAATGGCTTGGAAAATTATCCCAATCAACTTGAATTCACTCTACTCTTTGAAATCATGATTGCATTACAGTATGTTGTTTTAAAATATTTTACTTATAACTTCATTATGATTCTTCATTAATAATTATTTAGATATTTGTAATGTTAATTGTAAAAAAATAAAAATAATAAAAAATTAAAGTAGTTTTAATGTAGCTAGCTACTTTTTGAAAGTAACTTGTAGTGTAGCTACAGTAGCTACTTTTTCAGAAAGGTAGCCTGAATTTAGCTTAACTACATTGATTTACGAGTAGCTTGTAGCTGGTCAAGCTACAGTTTAATAGTAGCTTCCCCAACACTGCTCTCAAGAGACCATACTCCAACCCATAGCTCCCTCCATGTGGAAATTGTACACCTCGAAGTGGGATTTTTTCACTTTTTGGTGCATCAGCCATCAGCTGGACCCAGTTAACTGCCTGGTTGTTTCAGTTTCTGCAGGAACGGTTTTTAACAGAACACCCCGAAGGTGTGCGTGGCAGCCTTAGCTACTTACCATGCCCCTCTGGGTGGTCAGTTGTTAGGAAGAGACCTGCTTGTTACACATTTCCTCCGTGACACTCTGAGGCTGAGGCCTCCGGCAGGCCCTCAGGTCCCATCCTGAGATTTGAGCATAGTTCTATAAAATCTCACAATACCACACACATAAAAACATTTATAGATTCCAGAGAGAATTTTTACAGTTAGGACTGTGTTTCTTTTGGCCATCTCTTCCTTGAAGAGAGTTGGTGACTTTCAGGCCCTCTCCGTGGCCCCCTCCTTTCTGAACTTTGCGCCTGGTGTGGCTAAGGCATTCTTATATCCTAAGCCAGGGTATGTGCCTAAGGTGCCTACCATAGTTCACAGCCCGTTGTGGTGCATGCTTTTTGTCCTCCTCACTTTCGAGACTCGGAACATGAGAAGCGTAACCTGATCTGTCCAGTCAGAGGGCTGGACACCTATGTCCACAGAGCTGCCCTGTGGAGAAATTCCGATCAGTTCTTTGTCTGCTATGGTCTACTCAAGAAGCAGACCTTAAGCCAGAGGATTGTGGATGCCATTTCTTTGTCCTACAAGTCCTCTGACCGCACTCGACTAGAGCGCACTTTCTCTCTGGAGTGTCAGTTCACAGCATCTGTGGGCTGGTCCACCAGTGATGACACTTGATAACTTTTGTTGCATTAGCTATGTGAACACAAAAAAAAAAAAAATCATGGACGTGATTCGGATATGTTAAAGCGTCAGAAAAAAAAGTCACACTTAGCTCCTTTGCGCTCGAAAATGGCCGACATAGGAAATAAATGGGAAATACAAACAAATATGAAAACTCACTGAATCTTTTGGTGGTACAAACTACAAATTACCCACTGTGTAGAAAAAAAGTGTCCAGCAATCAAGGGGTGACACTCTAAAATATCAAGAGTGCAAAATAGACACGCACATATTCCGGTGTGAGGAAAATGGCGGCATGGTCCGGTTTGCCACAAGCTGGTAAGGGAGCGAGCTTTGTAGGCATTCTTAAACTGAAAGTAGCAATTATCCAGTGTATTCAGTCCTCTGGTTGGACAGGATACATGTTGAAAAAAGTTCGGCATGACCTGCCTGAGGTTGGCTTTGTTATAATCCCCCGCGATGATAGAAGCAGTGTCAGGATGTTTGTTAATGTAACCGCTGAGCACATTGTGAAGCTTAGACAAAGCCAAGCTTGTGTTTGCCTGTGGTGGAATGTAAACAGCAGTAATGATGATAGATGAAAACTCTCGGGGAAGATAGAATGGGTGGCAAATAATGGATAAATGTTCCAGATGAGGCGAGCAGGAGCGCGACAGAGTGGAGATATTCCTGGGGTCACACCATTTCTTGTTGATCATGAAACTCACTCCTCCACCTTTGGATTTACTGGCCTCAGCTGTTCTGTCCATACATAAAACAGAGAAGTTATCAGACGCCATTACAGCAGTGTCCGGGACAGAGGTTGTGAGCCATGTTTCAGACAAACAAAAGATGTTACAGTACCTAAAAAGCCACTGTGCAGAAAAAAAAAGTGTTTAGCAATCGAGGGGTGACACTCTAAAATGTCAAGAGTGCAAAATAGACACGCGTGTACACACACACATACACACACACACACACACACACAAGCATTTAGTACGTTTAGTACGTGAGGATGCCAAGGTATAATTCTGTGTAAAAGCAAAAACAATTGCAAAATACCAGCATGAAAAAAAAAAAAAAAAAAAAAAAATGCAGTTTAGTACGTGAGGATGCCAAGGTATAATTCTGTGTAAAAGCAGGCTACGTCAAATAATTATTACAATAAATGAGGCTTTAAAATGATACACATTTACGATTTACAATATGGATTTACTAGTACCATATTAACATAAAGAAGCAGTATCATGCTGAAAAAAAAATCATACACAAACTTTTTTTTAAAATAACTGTGAGTACAAAGTATAAGAGTATTAAGTGTGAGTATGAATATTTAAGGTGTTTAAATTTTTTATTTTTTTTTTATTTCCATGAGCAAATAATTAAACCCAAGAGATTTCAAAACATCTCTTACAGACATCACTAATGATAAAAAAAAAACTTATAAAAACCCACCAAACCTCATAAAAATTATTTGAGATCATGATCACAGTCCTGCAGCAAGCACTGGATGGATACTGAAACCTAATGAGTTGTAAACCGTATTAAATGTTTATTAATATTGCTTGCAGTTTGCATTGCATTGTCGTTTGTTTCATGTGATTTGAGGGATCATCTATATACCATGATGAATAACATGTCTTACCCTGTGATACTGACTCTTATGGTGCCCAAAGAATCTAAATCATATAGGCATGCATATTTTATTTGCTTTCTTGCCTTATATGTGCTTATATTGTCAATTAATATTCATCTTGTTATGGCCATCATCATGGAGAAATCTCTTCATGAACCAATGTACATATTTTTGGGTAATTTGTGTATAAATGGGATTTATGGAGCCACAGGATTCTACCCTAAAATGTTCTCTGATTTAATATTGGATTCATATGTGATTTCCTTTCATATGTGTGCTCTGCAGATATTTGTGATTTACAGCTCTTTACTGTGTGAGTTCACAATCTTAACAGTGATGTCTTATGATAGATATGTAGCCATATGTAAACCTTTAGACTATCATTCCAAATTAACTAAAAATGCCTGTGTGAAATTAATTCTGTTTTCATGGATTGTTCCCACTTTTTCTGTGTTCACTGGCACTCTGTTGTCAAATTTAAGGCCATTTTGTGCCTATCACATAGATAAATTATATTGTGACAATTGGTCAATTGTAAAACTGTCTTGTGCCTCATCTTTTGTTAATAATGTCTATGGATATATCGTTGCTGTTATATTTTGTAACTTTGTAGTAATTATAATATTGTCCTATATTAAACTGATCGCTGCATGTAAAATATCTTTAGAAAACAGAAGGAAATTCTGGAAAACATGTCTGCCACATATATTTTCACTGATAAATTTCTCTTTTGCTTTGCTTTTTGATTTTATGTATAGCAGATATGGTTCAAGTGACATTTCAGAGAGTTTGCGTAATTTTTTGGCTCTAGAACTGGTGATAGTTCCCCCTGTGTTCAATCCTCTTATCTATGGGTTAAATATTAAGGCAGTGCGCAAAAGTGCTTTTACTTTATGTGTTGAATCAAGAGTAAATGTTTCTCGTGCACCAAAAAGACGAAAACATAATTAAAAACAATAGTCATGACAATTGGGTTTTCATATATATGAAGTATGACAAAAAGTGGGAACAAGTGTGTTTTTAATAAGCGTATTTTTAATAAAGTGCAATATTCGTATAAATATGTGCATCTTGATCAAAAACCAAAAATATGACTAAATAAGGATTTGTTTAACAATATCAAGTCCCCTGGATCATAATAATCTCCCAGAAGTTTTCCTCTCCATGCCTTTTTATATCTAAATGTCATCATTATATGTCTTTACAAAATATACAAAAAAAATTTTTAACAAAAGAAAATAAAATCATACAAATTTACAACAAATCATATTAATTTATAAAAAATCAACATTATTTTTTTAAATGCAACATTTGTTTTTCATGAGGTCAGTGTGCTACCAAATCTTAAAAATCTCATAGTGTCTCTCAACCAGTGTTGGGGAGTAGCTAGCTATAAGTAGCAATGCTACTAGCGTAACTACATTTTTCAGTAGCGACACTACTTTAAAAACAGTGTAGCTTTCCTGTAGCTAACTACTTTTCCCAGCAAGTAGCGATGTAGCGCAACCAAATGCTGCATTCTGATGAGTCACGAGCCTGTAATGCATTGAAGCTGTGCACACAGCGTCTTCTTCTGACTACATCACACACTAAATTTCATCATTTCCGCCATCTGTTGTGATATCACACATCGCGAAGCTTTACAGTCTTTCCACCGACAAGAGTTCGTCTGATGATATTGCAAAGGATGTGCAGGAGTGGATATTTCACATGAATCAGCTGTATTTCATGCAACACAAAGATTAAAATGCAGTCTATGTCGAAGATTTAAAACACATACAGGAGGTGAATAATAGTGCCTTTTTAAACTGATTAATTTTTCTTCTTTATTGCACTCTCGATCAAATGTCTATTTTACAATGATGAACGGTTATAATATAATCTCCCCGCACAGTTTTGTAATAAAAATTAATCGAACAGAAAATAAAATTGTGATATACAGTGGTGTGAAAAAGTGTTGGCCCCCTTCCTGATTTCTTTTTTTTTTTTTTTTTTTTTGCATGTTTGTTAGACTTTAATGTTTCAGATCATCAAACAAATGTAAATATTAGTCAAAGACAACACAAGTAAACACAACATGCATTTTTTAAATGAAGGTTTTTATTATTAAGGGAAAACAAAATCCAAAACTACATGGCCCTGTGTGAAGAATGTTTGCCTCCCTGTTAAAACTGTGGTTTATCACACCTGAGTTCAATTTCTCTAGCCACACCCAGGCCTGATTACTGCCACACCTGTTCGCAATCAAGAAATCTCTTAAATAGTACCTTCCTGACAAAGTGAAGTAGACCAAAAGATCCTCAAAAGCTAGACATCATGCAGAGATCCAAAGAAATTCAGAAACAAATGAGAAAGAAAGTAATTGAGATCTATCAGTCTGGAAAAGGTTATAAAGCCATTTCTAAGCTTTGATACTCCAGCGAATCACAGTGAGAGGCATTATTCACAAATGACAAAAACATGGAACAGTGAAGAACCTTCCCAGGACTGGTCGGCCGACCAAAATTACCCCAAGAGCACAGCGACAACTCATCCAAGAGGTCACAAAAGACCCCACAACAACATCCAAAAAACTGCAGGCCTCACTTGTGTAGCATCTGCATAGGATCATGTACGATCGTTTGGGCTTTATATCTTAGAAATTCCTTTTAGCCTTTTGACATTTGCATATAAATCGTAGACATGGCCTCACATCCTACATTTATATGGGTGCTAAATTGCCAAGGGTTTTCCCCCCACTATCAAGATGATGTTAAACAGCAACTCTCTGCTCCACTCCATCGGACTTCAAACACATTTCAAAGATATGGCCAGACCCTCAGGGCCAGACACCACGGCCTAGCTGACCAGTGGACCACCTCCACGCTTACAAATACACATAACACTCACAAATAAAGCATTTCTTTATTTAGACTACAATTAATCAGATACAAATGTATCAGTTATATGCATGTATTGTCTGTTTCCCTATTACATAAGTCTAGTTACCACTGTTTATTTGTATTAGTTAAGCTCTAAATGCTAATATTCAGGTGTATGAATGTATCTCTGGTTTAATATCTTCTAGATGTTTCATTCTTAGTATCAAAATGATCTGCTCATTATTCCTCAAACTTTGGGTAAAACTACACCAAGTATTCAGGACAGTCATGAAGCATGCAAATGAGGTGTCACTGGGACAAAGAAACACTTTCCAGCTGAAACTATACTCCTCGTTACTGGTCAATCTAAAAAATGGCTGTTTCTCTTAACTTGCGGTTCCCTGAAGACACCCATCACCTTGGAAACGTTGTGACTCCCCTTCCAGAGGGAGTCCGATCTTCTGGCAGTTTTCAGCTACTTTGTTGATTCACTTCGGAGCAGTCAACACATTGATGAAATGACGAAGCTTTTACTCCTAACACGATTCAAAAGGAATTGACGCATTATACATGCACCAGGACACTTTGCTCAGCAACTACAGAACCAATGCAAGTAACCACTTGTTAACTATTTAGATGAGGCTAAAGTCATTAAACCCTTTTAATTAAGGTGATGTGATTCTTTGATGGTTCTTAATAGGTTGTGATTAGCTGATGAGTAAATACTACTATTACTTTCTTGCGCAAGCGCTACCTCTCTCTACAGTGTGCTCTCTCTCTCTCTCTCTCTCTCTCTCTCTCTCTCTCTCTCTCTCTCTCCATGCCTTCCTTGCCTTGGCATCTATGTTTAATGTGTGTCACCTATGTTTGTGTCTAGTCAGTTGTTGCATGTTCCCCTGTAATGCAGTTTAATAAACATCCATATGTATTTACGCTTGGTTGTCTGTGTTTGCTGCTCACGGGACAAGGTCACTTTAACATTCCGGTTTTGTTACATGCTCTGGGAGCAATGTCTTGGTCGTATAATTATTTTTCATGGCCAGAGAAATAATTTTACTTAGAGTCAATAAACGATTAACACTGTCCGTCCTGCGGATGAACAAATCATTTTATTGTACTATTAATGCTATAATGCTACAAGTAATTCTTGAAGATGAATATAATTGATCATAACACATTATGATTAATTATGTTCATCTCACTTTGAGCTAAAATTTTGAGAAATTGTGGAGAATTTACGGCAACGTTTTAAACCTAGTTCTGTGAGCAGACTCAGTAACCGTGGTGCGTTTCTTATGCTTTTCATTCAAACCAAGACTACTATCCAAATGTGTTTTTTTCTGAATGAATGTGTAGGCAATACACGCCCACATTCCGAGCCTTAACAGTTCTTGAGTTCCTCACTGAGAAACCAGCCATTGTTATTGACTTAAGTTAACTGCAGTTTATGAAATTTGACCCTATAAAATGGCTAAACCTTTTATAGTGTGTCTCAATGCAATTTTAACCTCCGTAAATTGAGCGAAGAAACCCTCTTTTAGCGCGAAGAAGATAGCGAGCGATGTTCCTCGCTTATCTTAAAATTAAGGCCTTAAGTTATGTATAGCTAGATTGATGTCATTGTGTCTTCCAATGTCATACAACTAGACTATTACGCCCGTGGGTTTAACCATTAGCATAGCTAACTAATGTGTGCCCTCTCGCCCGATCATGGAGCAAAATTAATCTTAGAATACTGCAGGTCAGTGTCGTATTAATGATAACTGGATCTATATAATAGAATCTAAAACAAAAATCAAAAAACAACCAAAAAATTCACATTTATCATTTAAAAAAAAAAAAAAAAACCAGAGGCAGCGTGTATAAATAGCTTTATACTAAAGTTATCTGATATTGGGCGAAGAAACCCCCACTTTCAGTTTTAAATGCATAAATCTTAAGTCTGACAAAGAAACCTCAGATTAGCGGCATGAATTAATCTGCATAGTGAAGAAACCCCACTGGCTGTGATATTAAAACTGGGCGACGAAGAAATCTTGCTGCAGTATATTTACTTTTAAATGTGATTTGAGCGATGTTCCTCATCTCCCTAAATTAAGGCTTTCCTTTAACCATCGCATATCATTGTAGTCATTGAAGTAATGCAACTGAATAGTGAAGTAATGGTTTAATTCTAGCCTAGCTAAATAGTAACTTGCCATTGTCTGTGAAGTGAATGTGCTGTTTTGATTTGTGAATTAAGTTATATGCGATACGTCATAACTGTTGGTGCGTGAGTTTCCCATGCAGATTTACAGCAGTGCAAGTTCTACTCCACTTGAAAGTGTTGTAAGCTTGCATCGGTCTCTTAGCAACATCTGATCCTGGAAGTTGAGAGCAGCCTCTTCTGGTTCCATCTGATAACAGAAACAACCACACATAAACAAACAAAAAAAAACAACCAAATCTAACCAAACCTAAATCAACTTATAACATCCGACTAACTGACACTGAGAGAGTCTAAAGGTTGAACCACTCCTCTCTCTCACACTACTGGTTTCACTTCTTGTTTATACTATAACCTTCTGTATAGACTCAGTTAGGTTGGCCCCTCCTCACATACATTGGTTCTATTTGTGTTAATTTTTATTTTGACTTTATTTTACCTCTCTATGATTTCATTTCATTCATTTATTTTTAGCTTGAAGGTACAGATTCAGCTAAGTTGATTTTAATTAAATCTGAGATTTAATTAAATCAGTTTGTTTATTTGTATTATTTCTTTTAGTCTCCTAAAGATATAAGGGAAATTTTCATTTTACCTTTACCTTATTTTAGTTATTTGACCATCGTCCCTCTCGGTATAGGTTAGAGCAGTTCTAGCAACTGTTGTCGCCTTAATGAGTGGTACAGGTTTTAGTAGCATAATTCCTGTCTCTTCTATTACCTTCCTTACACCAGGCCCCTGAGAAGACTAGAAACACTTCCTATTGTTTCTGTTTATTACCTTGAGGTGGTTGATGTGTCCCTGTCTGCGCAACTAACAGTCTCCCTAGGTTTTATGACCATGCTGCATTACTTTAACAAGTGATAACTGCTTAATCATATCTCCTAAACTAAATAAGGAAAACCTTTTCTTCTCCCTCTGTTTCTTCCTGATTTTATTTCAGTTTGTTTATTTGATACCTTCATAGTGACTGAACCTGTCTGAACCATCAGAGAATATTTGGTAATAATGTTGATAAACTGAATAGTCTAAGTCATTTAATGACCTCCTAGGTTATCACCCATCAACAGTGTTACTCATAGTTTTCAGGTGCTCACTCACACCAATTATCAGCTCCTGCCTTATCAGCCAAGTGTTTAGTGTGCATCACTAACTGATCACACCAGTTAACCACGCAAAACATAGCCCAAACATTTTAGCTACTCCTACTCCTGATCTACACACCTGAGCGAAACGGCTGGACGACCACCTGAACTGGCAGACAGACTATGATCAAACCAAGGCTACAGCCACAGACAGCCAGCCAGGATCATCGGTGCTCTTGCCCACAGCCGCATCATCCAGTTAAAGCCGAGTAGAAGACGCCCACAGGGAGGCCTGGAGGACCAGGAATGTGCGCAAAACTGCCAGACCAACTGGACCAGCAAGTGACAGCGGATGAAGAGGACAACGAGCTACAGGAGGAAGGGGAAAGCTTCAGGAGGCCTTTACAAAACCTGCACAGACACTGAGCACAGAGAGCAGCTGGAATAGAAGCCAGAGAGGCTCCAACAGACTGAAGCTCTCTTAAGCAATGGCCCAGGCAAATCAAAACAATGCCTGTGAATGCCACCTGCAAGCAGCCCAAGCCAGGGCCGTGCACAGTGGGGTGGGCCGGTGGCCCAACTCAGCCAATGAGGGCAAAGGGGCAGTGGCTCTAGCGACCGGGCCACCCCCTTGGCACGGCCCCGGCCCAAGCTGAAACCCAAGTCCTTGGCTCAGCAACGAGACAACCCAAACACCAATCGGGTAAAGTCAAACAAAGCCAAGATGACCTCAATGTCACAAATGAACTGAAATATGCTTGCAGACCACAGGGTGAACAGATGGGGAAAACACTATACAAAATTTCCCCTTTACACTTCTTTCACTTTCACAAGCAGGCCCAGGCCCCCAGCCAAGAGTCCAAACCTGCGAGGGGTGAGGGTGAGAGCCCATTGTTCACACTTCACACTTCCCCAGCCACCAACCACGGGGGGGTGGGGCAGGGTCCCTTCCAGAGGATCACTGCAGACACCCACACCATGTGGACCCACAGACCCCAACAAGCTGGCCAGAGACATTACAACTCTCAACCTAAATATTGCAAAAGGCCACAACACTTGCCTACTTGCAAAACAGGGACTTTTATGCTTGAACTCTGCCAATGTGACCACACAAGACAGACTATCTGCTCAGGATCACACCCTGCCTTATGGTACACAACATCCTGTACCAGCAGACTGAAACTGTCAAAGCGGATTACAAAAACTACAACTACGAGTCTTATACAACAATGAGTCTACGGCAGATGACAGAACAGGCAACAAGGGAGGAAGGTTTAAACTCCAGAACCTTCCCTCCTCCCAAAATTCGCAGTACATTGGCCTACAGAGAACACAGCATTGCCTCCATAGAGACTGTTAAAATCCTGCCTATCTCTGCACAGTATCCAGAACTGACTCTGGAGAGCACATGGACCAGCGTGAAAATATCCTGAGGACATTATAGGAACTGATCCTGAGAGTGGCCTCACCAGCAGGACAAACAGGATCAGACCAGCAGACTCCTTTTAACTACGAGCGCCATGAGAAACCAACTGTAACAATATAAAAACTCCATAATCATGGGAAGAAGGAGGCGGGAACCGGTGGACACTCAAATAAAACTTTAATACCCAAATAAACATTAAAACAGTGCCACAGCCCCTGACGGATGACAGCCGCGCACAAACAAAAACCAAACACAAAATAAAACCCAGGCCTGGTCCTCTCTCGTTTTTACTGTCGTCGCTCCTCTTTTGTATCCTTCCGATCTCCTCCGTGGGACTCGAGACCGGTGAGTGGAGCAGGTGTCGCTCATTTCCCAATTCACTCCACCGGCCTCGCTCCGTTCCCACGGCTCTCGGCCCCGCCCCACTCGTCACACCAACAACCTACCAGAATGCCCTCCTACTAAGAGAAATGCCCAGATCTTGGCCAACAGTCTCTCACCACAGAGACATCCAACCTAAATCCAGACGGTTATGGCAAACAGCACATCAGCAGATGGCTGACCACCCCAGACAGGCCAAAACACACACAGCCAACTCCCCTGCATCTGATCATCAGCTCCATGTGACTGTACACAACACAAATGGACACATGCCCTCTTTTAACCAACATACCTGTAGACCTGCTGTATTGTTTTGAGCCCCAATGGACTTTAAGCATGTATAAAAAATTGGGCTCAAGTGCGGAAACGTTCACCTTTTCAGTCAGCCAACTCATCTGAAGTGCACTGCCAGGTCACAAAGATCAGGCCTGACATTTCAGTTGGTCGCGAGAACCCAGTCTCAAGGTCAGACCAGCCCATGACCCAGATCTTTGCTAACCAACCACTGACCACAGGGCCACCTATTCCACTACCAAGTAATGGCATCACCCAGCCACTTCAGCTGATGGCCGCACATCCAGGATGATCCTACACCTTTCAGCATACCGGTCACCACACAAACCCGGTATCAAGACTCCTGAGGAACCCAATCGAAAAGGGGGGCAGCCAGGAGACAGCATGTTGGAAAACAAGGTGAGACGTGGAGCTTTCATTACACTGAAGTAAAGCCAACTTTTATGTCACTTACTCTAACTCTTTGCTAAACCCCACGCTGAAGCTCAGAAACAGAACTGAACTCTTAAGGCCTAAAGGTGTGCACTGAACATGCAGTCATACACAAACACCACCTTCTCATTGATAAAGAGCTGCTGTATCACATTGACCTTTTGCTGAACTTGAGACAGCCGAAACTCCAGGCTGAAGTGCAAAACCCCTGCTGCTTCAGCCAGACAGGTCACCGAGACAGACTGTCAGGTCACTGAGGTCACGCGAAAAATCTCACAACCAGCCATGAGAATATGGCCTTATGCCCCACACTCTTCAAAGCACGCACCAAGCACACACCAGACCTGCCTTTGCAAGCAAGTGCATGAGCTTCCCTATGAGGTCTTGTTGTCAACCATGGTGACTGCCAAGGACACCTGTGTTTTAACCTAAAGTAAAATAACCAGAAGCCCTTGCACTTGCTGAATGTGACTGACAAGAACTAAAGGCTTCCCAGAAGGACCTGAGAAAACATCTCCATTCTGCAGAACCGCTACTAGAGAAAGCCAAAATTGACCTTAAAATAAAGACTCTAATATAAATGCTCTGGAAGACCACCTGAAAAGAAATTAGAGCGAAGAAGGGCGGAGCTCTCATCAGCATCACCACCACTGAGCAGAACGGAGTCCCCCATCCAAGAATTGCTACACAATGGAAGAAGTGAATGGCCTCAAACCAAAGTGTTGCCAGCCTTCACCACAGAACTCTTCATTTCTAACAAAAGAGGAAAGCCCACCTTGCCTACTCCCTGGGAGGGTCCATCCTGCTACATGTCGACCCTGAACAGAGCGAGATGCCGTTTCTGCTGAATTTACCCATCACTGAATCCGACAACATTTACAGACTCAAAGACATTATCAATGTTGGATTTTGGCAAGGAAACACTCACATCAGGATACACACACCAGTTATGGTAGCCTACCCTGACAGTAAGCCACAGTTATACCTGGCCCCAAATCTGCGTATGTGTACCCTGACCAAAGACATTCATTATCTCTGCCCCAGCAAGCTCTTCCTCCAAGACAACACTGAAGGAATCTGCGGGTTACAACCCATGCAGAGAGAGACTCTGCCCGGCTGATGCCAAGCCTCTCACACAAGTCACAGAAACGCAAGCAGAGATTGTGGGATATCAGTGGCTCGTCAACACGCCCAACCGTACTGCCACACTGACCTACGACCAGCATGACACTGCCACCTGTGTCAGCCTGCCCAACCAGAGTATGTGGATTCAAGTGTCCAAAGGTGCCATCCTCCACCTCTGGGACCTGGCGATGTACAACCTTTCAAGTGAAGAGTACCAATCCAAGGTAGAAATTCCAGCCTTCTTCAAGGACCACAATCTGCCTTCCTGATCCACCTGCCATCTGACAATCAGGATCCACATGCCATCCGATCATTATGATCAACCTGCTGTCCGACCATCATGACAACTGTTGTCTGACGATGTTTGCAGGTGAACTTTGTCAGCCAAAAAGGGGGATGCTGTAGCATCTGCTTAGGATCATGTACGATCGTTTGGGCTTTATATCTTAGAAATTCCTTTTAGCCTTTTGACATTTGCATATAAATCGTAGACATGGCCTCACATTCTACATTTATATGGGTGCTAAATTGCCAAGGGTTTTCCCCCCACTATCAAGATGGTGGAGGTGTTGCAACAATATATAGTGATATTCTCAATGTTACCCAGAAAACAGGATACAGGTTTAACTCATTTGAAATACTTCTGCTTAATGTTGAACTGTCAGAT
Source organism: Cyprinus carpio (assembly GCF_018340385.1). NCBI lineage: Eukaryota > Metazoa > Chordata > Actinopteri > Cypriniformes > Cyprinidae > Cyprinus > Cyprinus carpio. Next base: position 11,001,741 of record NC_056592.1, read on the forward strand.
ATGCAAAAGAAATCTATTGTATCTGGCTACTGTGTATAGACCACCAGGACAGTATACAGGATTCCTAAAAGAATTTTCAGACTTCCTCTCAGACCTTTTGGTTACAGTTGATAAAGTGCTAATTGTCCGAGATTTTAATATTCACATTAATAATACAAATGATCCATTAGGACTTGCGTTCACTGACCTAATAAACTCTTTTGGAGTAAAGCAAAATGTCAACGGGCCCACTCATCGTTTTAATCATACACTAGATTTAATTATATCGCATGGAATCGATCTTACTGATATAGATATCGTAGAAATGATGTTGTTACCTACCATTTCCTTGTATCGTGCATGCTGCGTATCACTGAAATTAACTATATGGCTCAGTGTTACCGTCTGGGCAGAACTATTGTTCTACCAGAAAGACTCAGGAGGTAGAGATAAGACTGAAGTATTTATTTACAACACAAAAAATATAATTATTTTGGCGTAGGCCCCATCTGTAGCGTGGATCTGAAGTTTGTAGATACCAGCTAATCCTGCCGAAAACGAAGGCCCCCGCATGGACAGGGCCAACCTGGTGGTGGTGGGGAGGATGGAGGGAAATGACAGCGGCGGTATCTGCAAACACAAATAGGATGTGAGTAGTGCGCTTTTATATCCATCGTGTTAAAAGCCGATTGGCTAGACCTTAATTGTAATGTGACGTGACATTTAGTCTTCCTAGTAGAACTTACGCTTACGCTTCCATTTCTACCAGAAAGACTCAGGAGGTAGAGATAAGACTGAAGTATTTATTTACAACACAAAAAATATAATTATTTTGGCGTAGGCCCCATCCGTAGCGTGGATCTGAAGTTTGTAGATACCAGCTAATCCTGCCGAAGACGAAGGCAGGGCGGAGCCTACCCCAAAAGAAAGAAGAATAATCTAATACGCACCAGATGAAGTATTTCTTAGAGGATCCTGGAACATGAACGAAAGAGATAAATTGAGATAATTAGCCAGACATAAGAATACAACATCAGATTATAGCTAAAGTATTAGCTTATATGGCAATGAAGACCACAGAGCCTTCGAGAGAGGCCACGATAGGCCGGACAGTGGGAGAGAGAGGCAGGCCCCGATAGGCCGGACAGTGGGAGAGAGAGGCAGGCCCCGATAGGCCGGACAGTGGGGCAGGCCCCGATAGGCCGGACAGTGAGGCAGAGAGGCAGGCCCCGATAGGCCAGGCAGAGAGGCAGAGAGGCAGGCCCCGATAGGCCGGACAGTGGGAGAGAGAGGCAGGCCCCGATAGGCCGGACAGTGAGAGAGACGCAGGCCCCGATAGGCCGGACAGTGGGAGAGAGAGGCAGGCCCCGATAGGCCGGACAGTGGGAGAGAGAGGCAGGCCCCGATAGGCCGGACAGTGAGAGAGACGCAGGCCCCGATAGGCCGGACAGAGAGGCAGGCCACGATAGGCTGGACAGTGAGGCAGGCCACGATAGGCTGGACAGTGGGAGAGAGAGGCAGGCCACGATAGGCCGGACAGTGAGAGAGAGTGGCAGGCCACCATAGGCCGGACAGTGAGGCAGGCCACGATAGGCCGGACAGTGAGGCAGGCCACAATAGGCCACGATAGGCCGGACAGTGAGGCAGGCCACGATAGGCCGGACAGTGAGAGAGACCACGATAGGCCACAGAAAAGGCTCCAGCGGGCCACAGTGGGAACGGCCCCGGCGGGCCACAGTGGGAACGGCCCCGGCGGGCCACAAAAGAAAGCCACGAAGGCCACAGAGAAAAGGCCTAGCTAGGCCGCAGAGGAGGATGTCCAAATTGACCATAGTGAGAAACCCAAGAGGCTGTAGAATGAAGTGAAATGCAGTATGCACAGAGAGGAAGGCCATGTAATTAGACCACGGTGGGAACACCACGAGATGGGTAACAGAAGGGAAGGCCACGAAAGACAGGCCACAAAAGAAAGGACAAGTTAAGCCACAGTAATCAGAGGTTGTTGGGAGTAATATGAAGAGGAAATGTACCACCACCATTATTTGCATATAGATTACCTTGAGGACAGCTTGATATACCTTAAGATGTTTAGTATTTCAGTTCTAATGTGGAATTCCAATGCGGAGGATGACCATCTTCCCAGTAGCTTCATATCTGATGTTTGTACTCCGAGTTCAACAGCATTAGTGACCAGTGTACAGAAGCAGTGACAGACCGCAGCTTCTAAACGTGACTACATTGAGCTGAACCAGCCGCAGAGACACAAAGGCCCCGATAGGCCGTGAAAGAACGCTACAAGAGGCCGTAGAGAGTATAGCTGCTAAGGCCATGACGGAAGCCTGCGAGAGGCGGTGGAAGAGTATATGTAATGAATAGGTGTAACACCACCACCACCAGTATTTGCTTAATTTACCTTAAACACACGCATTACATTACGTTGATAGGCAATGTACTTTTCTTTAAGCTATGTGATGTGAAAGCCTTGTGTGTAGATGACAACGATAGACCATTGTGTGTGAAAAAACCATGATAAACTGGACATGGGGAGCATGTGAGAAGTAGTCACCGCCAGTAGTTTGCTAAGAGTATTATACTGTACCTTGAGCATTACGTGAAATAAAGTCTGATCTTGATGGACATCCGATGAGGAGGATCATGTACATAGCAGCCTGATGGCAAATTACAGGAATTCTAAACCACCTCATTGAGTAAGAAAGGGGATTAGGTTAATTGATAAGAGGTAGAATTAGGGTTCTAGCAGACATAAGAGCATATACACAGATACAATTCTTTAGGCTAGACTCCTGCGCACTCTTGATAAAACGCCCATCTAACTGCCAGAAACTGCAGAGCAACCTCACCCCCCCCCCCAAAAAAAAATAGAAAATGAGCCAGATCAGCATGACCATAAAAAGAGATACTCAATTTAAGCCAAACTTCATAAACTGTAATGGACACCGTCCCTGATGACCATCATAGCAGAGTTATGCAAAGGCCTCAGCAGTCTGTGTAAGGTGAAGGCAGCAACAGCCGGGTAAGACCAAACAAGCCTCGATTATAACTTAAAGTCTGCGTGAAATCAAAATTGACTTTACTAGCACACATGGCTAGTATTGATGTAAATGATCTGTGCAAGTTAATCCGCTGAAAAAGAAAAAGAAATAATCTTCTTTGTAATCCTTAATCAAAATCTGAACATTTACTTCCACTGTGGAATGGCATTCCTTTTCTAATGACGTCAGTTTGACGGCATGCCTTAAACATCCTTAAAACACACCCCTCCAGCCATTAGTTTGCGATAAGTGAAAGACAGAGACTAGAAGTGCAAACAAAAACCATGCCCTCTATTCAATATTCCGTTTCAGCTGGAAATACGTCACCACACTGAAATAAAGTCAGCAGCGACCCTCCAGTTCACGTGGACTTTAAAGATGAGCCGACTCTTACCTAGAACTCAAATGAAAGATGACCATATACATCAGCTTGAGAGAGCCTGCTTCATAATAGCGCCAGTCCAAAGAGTGACCTGTGTAAAGACGAGGTGAGAGCCAAAGTTCTCTGCATCTGCAGCCATGGAATTCCCACTTGATGACTCCATATAACCATGGGAACCCGACGAGTGACCCCCATTCCTATACGAGGCATTCAGAATTATTGTAGATAGATGCAGATGAAACAATGACTGAATAAACAAAGACAAAAGCATATGATTAAAAAAATACTTAAAGGTGTGCAAAACATAGCCCATTTTGCAGAAGGAATAATGCAAGCAACGATCTTTATCAGTAGGCTATAAAGATTGTAAGCCTTTAATAACAAGCCTTAAAATGCCTTATTACGAAAGAGTTGTTCCAAACATTGAATGTATTAGTTTGATTAACATCTTGATCATGCATCGCTAGTTTTTGCCAGATAAACCATCACGCAACACCAAACGCTTTATCTTAAACGTTTGAGCAAATAACCTTGCAGAGAATAAAATGTATGCCCAAGCGCATAAAACAAAAATGATACTTATAAGGTGTAGGCTGATGAAAGCGAGATGCCGAAATAGACCGTCAGCAGGCCCAGAGAGATTTCGTGCGTGCAGGTTCACGTGAGCGTACAGATGAAATATTTTGTTGATAGAGACACGACAGCTCAGAAAGCACCGGCGTTGCCACGTCCTCGATTTTTCTGAGGAATTGGGATAACACTGTTGCTGCGGGTTGCTTTACATGTCCGCGAGTTAAAGCGACCCAAATATTGTGATATTTAGCGCCTGGAATGTGAATTTTTTTTTTTTTTTTTTTTTTTTGTCAGGGAACCCTTCTCGAAACGCGATTTGGATGGTTTTGAGTAGCAATTGACGGTTTTGGAAAAAACCTGGCAACACTGGAAAGCACTCTGAACTCCGCCAATGTTTCACTTCCTCTGCCGAGAAAACTCCGAAGCCTGTGTATCATCCAACACTACTAACGACCAAAAAACATTCACGACACCAGAGCAAAGCCAACTATCTAATGTGCATCTTGAGAGGAATGTCAAACTCGCAATAGCTTGCAGGAGACGAACTTAACTGCAAGTAACCCAGTGAAAATCAGGCAATAGCCTAAACGACAGTTTGCGCAAAAATGACAGCGGCGGTATCTGCAAACACAAATAGGATGTGAGTAGTGCGCTTTTATATCCATCGTGTTAAAAGCCGATTGGCTAGACCTTAATTGTAAGGTGACGTGACATTTAGTCTTCCTAGTAGAACTTACGCTTACGCTTCCATTTCCAGCCACCAAAGACAGATTCGCAAATAACCTGCCTGATTTATCTCAACTGCTTTGTGTACCTAAAAATACACATGAACTTAGACTGGCAACATGGGCACTATTTTCTCTAATACATTAGAAGCTGTTGCCCCCATCAAATTGAAAAAGGTTAGAGAAAAACGTACTGTGCCATGGTACAACAGTAATACCCACTCTCTTAAGAAAGAAAATCTCATAGTCTTGAGCACAAATGGAGAAAAACTAACTTGGAAGTTTTTAGAATTGCGTGGAAAAACAGTATGTCCAGCAATAGACAGGCTCTAAAAACTGCCAGAGCCGAGCATATCCACAAATTTATTAAAAATAACCAAAACAATCCAAGATTAACAAATAACCAGCCACCCGTTTCAAATATTCCATCAACGTTTAATAGTAATGACTTTATGAATTTCTTTCTTCTGATAAAATAGATAACATCAGTGTAATAATAAAAACTTCACAATCGGACACTCAAATAAAACTTTAATAATCAAATAAACATAAAACAGCGCGACAGCCCCTCACGGTCGACTGCCACGCACAAACAAAAACCAAACCCAAAATAAAACCCAGGCCTGGTCCTCTCTCGTCCTTTACTGTCGTCGTTCCTCTTTTGTATCCTCCCAATCTCCTCCGTGGGACTTGAGACCGGTGAGTGGTGCAGGTGTCGCTCATTTCCCAATCACTCCACTGGCCTCGCTCTGTTCCCACGGCTCTCGGCCCCGCCCCACTCGTCACAATCAGAAATACAATAACAAATGTAGATTCTACAGTGTCTAATACTTCAGTTTCATCCATCGCACCCAAAGATAAACTGCAGTGCTTTACAACTATAGAACAGGAAGAGCTAAATAAACTTATCACTGCATCTAAACCTACAACATGTTTATTAGATCCTGTACCCACTAAATTACTGAAATAGTTGTTACCTGTAGCCGAAGAACCGCTTCTCAATATTATTAACTCGTCGTTATCTTTAGGTCACGTCCCAAAACCATTCAAGCTGGCGGTTATTAAGCCTCTTATTAAGAAACCCCAACTAGATCCTAGTGAACTGGCGAATTATAGGCCCATTTCAAATCTTCCATTTATGTCTAAAATTTTATAAAAAGTTGTCTGCTCAATTGTGCTCCTTCCTGCAAAAAAAATGAACTGCACTTGTTAAAATTACAAATGATTTGCTTCTTGCGTCAGATCAAGGCTGCATTTCATTGCTAGTTTTACTTGATCTTAGTGCTGCGTTCGACACCATAGATCATGACATACTCATAGAACAATTACAAAACTATACAGGTATTCAAGGGCAGGCTCTAAGATGGTTTATATCCTACCTGTCCGATCGCTACCATTTTGTTTATTTAAATGCTGATGATACTCAACTATATATCTCAACAATACCAGATGAAACTTCTAAATTATCTAAGCTAACAGAGTGTGTTAATGTAAAAGATTGGATGACCAATAATTTTCTCCTATTAAATTCGGATAAGACAGGGATATTACTTATTGGATCAAAACAGTACACAGAATCTTGTAGATTACAGTTCGCAACTAGACGGATGTACTGTTACTTCCTCTACAGTCAAAAATCTGGGCATTATATTAGACCGCAACTTGTCTTTTGAAAACCATATTTCCCCATGTTACAAAAACAGCATTCTTCCATCTTAGAACCACTGCCAGGCTACAAAACATGTTACCTGTTTCTTATGCAGAAAAGCTAGGTCATGCATTCATTGTGAGAAACAAGACCAGGATCCAACTGCGGATGAATGAATTAAGAGTTTATTAGATCTGAGGATAATCAGTAGGATAACAAAACCGCCAGCACTCCGTCAGGAAGACTTCACTGGCATCAGCCAGACAGCGGCGAGGGAAAGTGACAAGCCTGCAGTGGAGTCCAGCGTCCAAGCCGAGAGAGAGGTGAGTCGAGTCAGCTGCTTAGTTGGTGGTGGCCTCAGCAAGAGAGATACAGGGCAGACAAACTCCCCAGAGTCTTAGAGTTATCAGGCAGACTGAGAGGGCAAAAACAGGGACACCAGATCGACAAGACAGGAAAAAAAAAAAAACTCAAATGAATACAGCAGGGTCAAAAAAAAACTCAGAAAGCAAGGTGAAGGTTAACGCTTCAAACAATGCTTACGGACTGACGCAAGACAGCAAACACCAGGGCATGATAAAGGGAAGATAATCAGCGTAAAACGGGGTGCAGGTGAGGGAGAATACGTTAACAGGGATAACAAGAGGGGCGGAGAAAACATCCATCCATGTGCTCCAGGACAGCAAAAGCCTCAGACCCCACTGAGATCGTGACAGTACCCCTCCCCCAAGGAGTGCCACCAGGCGACTTAAGGGAGGGGCTTACCATGTTTACGGCGGAAGTCGTTGATCAGCGACCGATCCAGAATATCTCGAGCCGGAACCCAACTCCTCTCCTCCGGACCGTAGCCCTCCCAGTCCACCAGGTATTGGAAACCCCTGCCACGACGACGAACATCTAGTAATCTCCTAACAGAATAGGCAGGAGAACCATCCACTAGACGAGGGGGGGGGGGGGGCAGTGGATGAAAATGTTGGTATTAAGGGAGGACCTGAAAACAGGCTTAACCCTGGATACATGGAAAACAGGGTGAACCCGACCAAGAGAGGAGGGCAACTTGAGCCGTACCACAACCGGATTAAGGATCTTTGTGATATGGTATGGGCCAATGAACCTGGGTGCCAATTTGCGAGAGACAGCCTTGAGAGGCAGGTCCTTGGTAGACAGCCATACCTTCTGACCAGACATAACGGGGCGCCGGAATCCGGTGGCGATCAGCCGCTGCCTTGGTCCGTCTGGAGGCCTGGACCAGGGCCTTCCTAGCCTTCCTCCAGACACTACGACATCTCCGAACAAAGGCTAGGGCAGACGGAACTGCAGCATCGGGTTCCTGAGAGGGAAACAAAGGAGGAAGGTAACCAACAGAACATTCAAAGGGTGACATACCTGTGGATGCTACTGGAAGAGTATTATGGGAATACTCAATCCAAGTGAGCTGATGGCTCCAAGAGGCAGGATTACGGAATGCCATGCAGCGGAGAATTGGCTCGCTCACACTGACAGTTGGTCTGAGGATGAAAACCTGACGACAGACTTGTAGAGGCCCCAATCTGTCGACAAAATTCTTGCCAGAAGCGGGAGACAAACTGGGGACCCCTGTCAGAGACCACGTCCACCGGAAGACCATGGATATGGAAGACGTGGTCAATTACCAGTTGGGCTGTCTCCTTGGCAGAGGGAAGTTTGGGTAGGGGTACCTGTTCTTTATAGTAATGTCATTTAACCCTTGATAATCAGTGCAAGGACACAGAGAGCCATCCTTCTTAACGAAGAAGAACCCAGCGCCAGCAGGGTAAGACGAGTGGCAAATGAGACCGGCTTTTAAGGATTCTTGAATGTATGTGTCCATAGCCTCTCGTTCAGGACCTGACAGGGAAATAGGCGACCCCGGAGTGGAGAAGTGCCTGGGAGGAGGTCGATGGCACAATCGAACGGCTAGTGAGGAGGCAGCGAGGTGGCCTGGGACTTGCTGAAAACCAGCCGCAGATCACAATACTCCGCCGGAACCCCAGTGAGGTCAGCAGCCTCAACCTGCAACACAGGAGACACAGACACGGGAGGAGAGGCAGAACCAAGGCAACATGTATGACATGACTGACTCCAGGACACAATCTGACTGCGGGACTAATCCACATGAGGGCTGTGCTGAACGAACCAAGGGTGCCCCAGAACAAGTCTGGCGTGAGGGGACTCCAGAAGGAACAGCACAACCGACTCATGGTGATTGCCCGAGACAACAAGACTTACACGAGGAGTGGTGTGGGTGATAGTGGCTATAGGCTGACCAGAGAGACCCTAGACAGTGACGGGAGAAGAAAGAGGAATGGCAGGAATGCCCCAGTCCTTGGCAGTGCTATAGTCCAGGAAGCTGGCCTCGGCGCCAGAATCAATAAGAGCCTTGCAAGAATGGGCGGAGCCTTGGTACATGATGGTGGCAGCCAACTGGGTATGCGACTGGGGGGGGGAGATGAGAGGAGAAACGCCCACTAGGACTCCCCGGTTGACTAGTGGGCCTTGGCTTTTAACGGGCACAATTGAGCAAAGTGACCTGGCCTCCCACAATAGAGGCAGAGACCCTGCACCAACCTATGTTGTTTCTCATGAGCAGATAATTGAAGTCGCCCCAACTGCATGGGCTCAGGATCCGTCTGGAACAATTGAGGTGGTTGAGCCTTGAAAGGCTGGGTCTCTTCTAACTCCAAAGATGGATGTGAGGCCAAGCATTGTTGACGCAAATGAAGGCGGCTCTCGACTCGAGAGACCAAAAAAACAAATCACTTCATTACCTAACTCATGTGTTGCAATCCAAACCCGGCCCCTCCCGGAACATAGCCCACCACGCCCCCTCATTCCAATCGCAAGAGGCCGCTAGAGTCTTAAACTGGAAGCCATATTCAGTCACAGAATGCTTACATTGACGGAGCCGCTCTAGTTTAGATGCAGCCTCATCCCCCTTAACAGAGCAATCAAACAGCTTCGTCATTTCACAGCGAAATTCCTCAAAGTCCGAACAGAAATGGGCTTTAGCATCCCAAAAGGCCGTCCCCCACTCGCGAGCTTTTCCTGTCAGCAGTGTGATGATATAAGAGATCTTCAAACTCTCTGTAGCGTAACGGCGTGGTTGCAGCGCGAATACCAGTGCACATTGAGATAGAAACGCCCGACATGAATTCGGATCTCCATCATACAAGGGCGGATTGTTAGCGTGCGGCTCGGGCTCATGCTGAGTGAGAGGCCGGGGAACCCCCGAAGCGGCGGACGACAGAACATCTTGCAGTTCGCGGAAGCAACCACTTAATTCAGCCATTTGGGCAGTGAGGGTCTCCACCTCCTGAGTGGTGGACGAGAGCTCGCTGGCTTGGTGGCCAAGGAGAGCGCCTTGATGACCGATAGCTGACCAAACAAACTCCTCACCCGCTGGATCCATCTCTTGGTCAGTCCGTACTGTGAGAAACAAGACCAGGATCCAACTGCGGATGAATGAATTAAGAGTTTATTAGATCTGATGATAATCAGTAGGATAACGAAACCGCCAGCACTCCGTCAGGAAGACCAGCAGGAAGACTTCACTGGCATCAGCCAGACGCGAGGGAAAGTGACAAGCCCGCAGTGGAGTCCAGCGTCCAAACCGAGAGAGGTGAGTCGAGTCAGCTGCTTAGTTGGTGCTGGCCTCAGCAAGAGAGAGATACAGGGCAGACAAACTCCCCAGAGTCCTAGAGTTATCAGGCAGACTGAGAGGGCAAAAACAGGGACACCAGACTGACAAGACAGGGAAAAATCAAATGAATACAGCAGGGTCAAAAAAAACTCAGAAAGCAAGGTGACGGTTAGCACTTCAAACAATGCTTACAGACTGACACGAGACAGTAAACACCAGGGCATGATAAAGGGAAGATAATTAGCGTAAAACGGGGTGCAGGTGAGGGAGAATACGTTAACAGGGATAACAAGAGGGGCGGAGAAAACATAACGGTGATCGTGAAACACCTGGCGAGCCACCAAAACAAAACCCATGTGCTCCAGGACAGCAAAAGCCTCAGACTCCACTGAGATCGTGACATTCATGACCTCTAGACTGGACTATTATAATGCACTTCTAGGTGGTTGTCCTGCATCTTCAATAAACAAGCTACAGGTAGTCCAAAATGCAGTGGCTAGAGTCCTTACCAGGTCAAGAAAATATGATCATATTACCCCAATTTTACAGTCTCTGCACTGGCTACTTATTAAGTTCCGTATCAGTTACAAATTATTATTACTTACCTATAAGGCCCTAAATGGTTTAGCTCCTGCATACCTAACTAGCCTTATACCATGCTACAATCCGTCACGCTCCCTAAGGTCACAAAATGCTGGACTTTTGGTAGTTCCTAGGATAGCAATGTCCACTAAAGGAGGTAAAGCTTTTTCGCATTTGGCTCCCAAACTCTGGAATAGCCTTCCTGATAATGTTCAGGGTTCCGACACACTCTTTCTGTCACCAAGCATTCAAATAATGCATCTCATAATTTGTGACTGCAGTTGTATCTGATCAAATGCGCATTATTATTCTTTAGCTTGGGTTAACTAATTCATTTTACTTGGTTGGAACAGCAGCTACGCTAATTATGTCTCTATTTGTTTCTCTGTTTTGCTAGGATTTACACAAGCTTCAGAACAACTGAGAAGAGATGATGCCAACCCCTCAGAGGAAATCAGATGATGCTAACCTTGAAACAACATACAGAACTACCAAATATTGCTACAAGTGTGATTGCATCATATAATAATTGCTGTGAATAGTGCTCATCGTCTGGTTAACTACTTCTTGTATTAATTTTTCCGAAAATTTCTGCCATATGCACATGAACTGACAGTCCCCACTGATAAGCTACTACTAAACATTGTAGAAACTTAATTTTCTGTAAAGCTGCTTTGCAATGATTTGTGTCGTAAAAAGCGCTATACAAATAAACTTGAATTGAATTTAATTGAATTGAAAGATGATGTTAAACAGCAACTCTCTGCTCCTCTTCATCTGACTTCAAATACATTTCAAAGATATGTTAATGACCCTCAGGGCCAGACACCACGGCCTAGCTGACCAGTGGACCACCTCCACGCTTACAAATACACACAACACTCACACATAAAGTCATTTTCTTCATTTAGACTACAATTAATCAGATACAAATGTATCTGGTATATGCATGTGTTGTCTGTATGTTTCCCTATTACAATAGTCTAGTTACCACTGTTTATTTGTATTAGTTAAGCTCTAAATGCTAATATTCAGGGGTATGAATGTATCTCTGGTTTAATATCTTCTAGATGTTTCATTCTTAGTATTAAAATGATCTGCTCTATATTCCTTAAACCATGATATACTGTGATAATTTGATCGTGAAATGCACCATACTATTTGTACCATATTTTGGGTAAAACTACACCAAGTATTCAAGACAATCATAAAGCATGCAAATAAGGTGTCACTGGGACAAAGAAACACTTTCCTGCTGAAACTATACGCCTTGTTACTGGTCAATCTAAAAAAAAAATGGGTGTTACATGGAAACCAGATAAAACCTCTCCCACACCCAAAAAGTGGTTTCTCTTAACTTGCGGTTCCCTGGAGACACCCATCACCTTGGAAACCTTGCGATTCCCCTTACGGGGGGGAGTCCGATCTTCTGGCAATTTTCAGCAACTTTGGTGATTCACTTCGGAGCAGTCAACCTATGGATGAAATGACGAGGCTTTTACTCCTAACAGGATTCAACAGGAATCAACGCGTTATACATGCAACAGGACACTTTACTCAGCAACTACAGAACCAATGCAAGTAACCGCATGTTAACTGTTTAGATGCACTTCTAGGCTTTGACCCCTTTTAATTAAGGTGATGTGATTCTTTGATGGTTCTTAACAGGTTGTGATTAGCTGATGAGTAAATTCTACTATTACTCTCTTGCGCGCGAGCGCTACCTCTCTCTACAGTGCACTCTCTCTCTCTCTACAGTGCACGCTCTCTCTCTCTCTCTCTCTCTCTCTCTCTCTCTCCAAGCCTTCCTTGCATTGGCATCTATGTTTATTGTGTGTAGCCTATGTTTGTTTCTAGTCAGTTGTTGCATGTTCCCCTGTAGTGTAGTTTAATAAACATCCATATGTATTCACGCTTGGTTGTCTGTGTTTGCTGCTCAAGGGACGAGGACACTTTAATGTTCCGGTTTTGTTACATGCTCTGGGAGCAATGTATTGGTAGAACAAATCATTTTATTGTACTATTAATGCTATAATGCTACAAGTAATTCCTGAAGCTGAATATAATTCATCATTATGATTAATTATGTTCATCTCACTTTGAGCTAAAATTTGGTACACTTGCCTCAGTTAAGGTCAGTGTTCATGATTTCACCATGAGAAAGAGACTGGGCAAAAAAGGTCTGCATGGCAGAGTTCCAAAATGAAAACCGCTGCTGAGCAAAAAGAACATAAAGGCTCGTTTCAGTTTTGCCAGAAAACATCTTGATGATCCCCAAGACTTCTGGGAAAATAGACTGACGAGACAAAAGTAGAATTTTTTGGAAGGTGTGTGCCCCATTACATCTGGCGTAAAAGTAACACCGCATTTCAGAAAAAGAACATCATACAAACAGTAAAATATGGTGGTGGTAGTGTGATCGTCTGGGGCTGTTTTGCTGCTTGAGGACCTGGAAGACTTGCTGTGATAAATGGAACCATGAATTGTGCTGTTTATCAAAAAATCCTGAAGGAGAATTTCCGGCCATCTGTTTGTGACCTCAAGCTGAAGCAAACCTTGGTTTTGCAGCAGGACAGTGATCCAAAACACACCAGCAAGTCCACGTCTGAATGGCTGAAGAAAAACAAAATTAAGACTTTGGAGTGGCCTAGTCAAAGTCCTGACCTGAATCCTACTGAGATGCTGTGGCATGACCTTAAAAAGGCAGTTCATGCTTGAAAACCCTCCAGTGTGGCTGAATTACAACAATTCTGCATAGATGAGTGAACCAAAATTCCTCCACAGTGCTGTAACAGACTCATTGCAAGTTATCACAAATGCTTGATTGCAGTTGTTGCTGCTAAGGGTGGCCCAACCAGTTATTAGGTTTAGGGGGCAAACACTTTTTCACACAGGCCCATGTAGTTTTGGATTTTGTTTCCCCTTAATAATAAAAACCTTTATTTAAAAACTGCATGTTGTGTTTACTTGTGTTATATTTTACTAATATTTAAATCTGTTTGATAATCTGAAACATTAAAGTGCGACAAACATGGAAAAAAATAAGAAATCAGGAAGGGGGCCAACACTTTTTCACACTACTGTAGTAGTGTGCTTATCATTTGCCAAAGGATGGTTGTGGCGGGATTCACGCAAGCGAAGTGTTCACGCGTGCAGCTGATGATTGATGTCTCCATTCACAGTCAGTAAACACCGCTTGTGCTGTGAGTTTAACCTGCTTCTTTTATGACTCCTCTGTATCCAGTTTTAGTTGCATACATTTTATTCTTGCACTGATGTTACATTAGTAGCAATTTTGCACTTTGACTGTCAATTTAAGATAATATAACTAACTATACAGTAGCCTATTTTATTATTGTGTGTATGTGTGTATCAAATGATTGGGACACTTTTTGTCATTGAAATGGCTTGGAAAATTGTCCCAATCAACCTGAATTCACTCTACTCTTTGAAATCATGATTGCATTACAGTATGTTGTTTTAAACCCCAAATATTTTACTTATAACTTCATTATAATTCTTCATTAATAATTATTTAGTTATTTGTTATGTTAATTGTAATAATAATAATAATGTAATGTAGTTTTATTGTAGCTAGCTACATTTTGAAAGTAACTTGTAGTGTAGCAAGCTACTTTTTCAGAAGTGTAGCTTTACTACATTAATTTAGAAGTAGCTTGTAGCTGGTCAAGCTACAGTTTCAGAGTAGCTTCCACAACTCTGCTCTCAACTGAGGTTGTTAAGACCATACCCCAATCCAGAGTTCCCTCCATGTGGAAATCGTACACCACAAAGTGGTACGGCAACCGTCAGCTGGACCCAGTTAACTGCCTGGTTGGTTCAGTGATGGAGTTTCTGCAGGAACCGTTTTCCCAAGAACACCCTGACGGTGTACAGTATGTTGCAGCCCATCCTGAGATTTGGCCATAGTTCTAGAAGCTCAGTAGGCCTCCGTTTGAACCATTGGTAGAAGTTCCAGAGAGATTTTTTACAGTTAAGACTGTGTTTCTTTTGGCCATCTCTTCCTCGAAGAGAGTTGATGACTTTGTTGGTGAAACAAGCTCAGAATCAATTCAGAATCATCACGATGAGAATCATCATGATGAAGAGAGGATCACGATGCATCGGAGAATCGATTTTTTCTCCCACCCCTAGTAGTTCCACGCAGGGCCGCAGCTGGGGTTTGCGGGGCCCCCAGTGCAGGTTGTACCAGTGGGCCCTGTTTGAAATTGTTTAATTTGTATGTTCATTCTATTTATTAAATTGTGCTATTTACACAATGTTTAAGTTTTTCAAGTTTCTAGGTGTCCAGGTACAGAAACCAAATATTCAAATGTAAAATAGCACTGCATAGTCTTCACTGTAAAAATTAAATGTACAGTCAAACAAAAATGTATTTAGACACCTTCAACATTTCTCACATTATCACAGTTTATTTGCTATAGTTTAGAATGGTAATAAAATATGACAAGAACTCTTAGTTAAACTGTGTCAGAACAAATTCATCTTGATAATGTCAGATAACTCTGATAGAAAGGTATGTAATGATTTACAATCAACCAAAAAATCAGATAACTGTTAGTATGACAATATTTACACAACTATCAATAGTTTGTTGACCAACTACTAAGCAATGCTTAATTTTTTTCAGTCTGTGGTGTACAAAGGTTGCATTTGCAAAGGTCAATGATACACATCCAATATCTTTCTCCACTGTTTACTTTCACTTTAGACATAACTGACAGTTTTTTGGAGGATACCCTCCAATTTTGACAATTTTGTATGTTTTTGTTGGTTCAAGAGCAAGAAGAGGCAAATTCGGTGTTCAAGCGCTTAGAGATGCGTCTCTTCTGTGTGCTCCCTGTGTACACAGAACACCACGTAGGTGCTGAATTGGGCTTTTTCACATTTTGTGTTTTTGTGTTTACATGTTTAAACTGTAATTTGTATTTGTTTGTTCGTATGCAGGAGGACACGAAGGAGAGCTCGATTCGATGTTGCTGTCCTTGAGACGTGGCTCTCTGTGTGCACCAAACACAGCGTGCAAGTACTCAGTTGAGAGTTGAAAAACTTGTGTTTGAATGCTTTAAACTCTTTCGTATGTTTAAATTAGCCAGGCTTAAAAACATATTTAAATGATAAGCTTTCATGACGATGTGCGGCAGTGGCCCGTCAACTGTCCTGAGCATCTTTTTAGGCTCGCCTTTGCCAGTTGGTTGAGATCACTGGGGGGCCCCCCCTCAGCCATGGGCCCATATAATCCTCACCAACTTTCAGCCCACTAGCGACGGCCCTGGTTCCTCAGCCCGTTGTGATGCGGGCTTTTTGTCCAGCACGCAAAACAATTTAAAAAAATGCAGTTTAGTATTTGAGGATGCCAAGGAATAATTCTGTGTAAAACCAGGCTATGTCAAATAATTATTACAATAAATAAGGCTTTAAAATGATACACATTTATGATTTACAATATGGAAAGAGGAAATAAAACAGTTTGTTAAGAGTATGACCCAAACATGCCATTAATGGGCTTATTCAAGTCCTCTTTTATTTTTTGACTTATTTTTATCCATTCCGCATCTCCCACACATGTGTGTTTTAGCAAGGCGGTCTGTGTTGCAAGTTAATGAATAAAGGTACTTGCCAGGATTTAGAACAGAGTAACAGCTCACTACCAGTTACAAAAGACACTGTAACATTCTGTCACAGGCAATTCTAGTAGCATTTTTCATCAATTAATACAACAAATATAAATATAAATAAATATAAGTATATAGTATATATATATTCTGGCCCGCCAACTAGTGGCAAATTTTTATTTGGCCCGATGCCAAACTTACTTGCCGACCCCTAATCTAAATCTTGACAAAATGTAGTCTTTTATAATGTCTAAATATATATCTAAATGCAAAACCTGATTAAATGAAGAAATGTTGTCTAAAAAACAATGCGAATCCAAAAGCTATACAGGTCCTTCTCAAAAAATTAGCATATTGTGAAAAAGTTCATTATTTTCCATAATGTAATGATAAAAATTAAACTTTCATATATTTTAGATTCATTGCACACCAACTGAAATATTTCAGGTCTTTTATTGTTTTAATACTGATGATTTTGGCATACAGCTCATGAAAACCCCCCAAATTCCTATCTCAAAAATTAGCATATTTCATCCGACCAATAAAAGAAAAGTGTTTTTAATACAAAAAAAGTCAACTTTCAAATAATTATGTTCAGTTATGCACTCAATACTTGGTCGGGAATCCTTTTGCAGAAATGACTGCTTCAATGCGGCGTGGCATGGAGGCAATCAGCCTGTGGCACTGCTGAGGTGTTATGGAGGCCCAGGATGCTTCGATAGCAGCCTTAAGCTCATCCAGAGTGTTGGGTCTTGCATCTCTCAACTTTCTCTTCACGATATCCCACAGATTCTCTATGGGGTTCAGGTCAGGAGAGTTGGCAGGCCAATTGAGCACAGTAATAACATGGTCAGTAAACCATTTACCAGTAGTTTTGGCACTGGTGAGCAGGTGCCAGGTCGTGCTGAAAAACGAAATCTTCATCTCCATAAAGCTTTTCAGCAGATGGAAGCATGAAGTGCTCCAAAATCTCCTGATGCTAGCTGCATTGACCCTGCCCTTGATAAAACACAGTGGACCAACACCAGCAGCTGACATGGCACCCCAGACCATCACTGACTGTGGGTACTTGACACTGGACTTCACAGGCATTTTGGCATTTCCTTCTCCCCAGTCTTCCTCCAGACTCTGGCACCTTGATTTCCGAATGACATGCAAAATTTGCTTTCATCCGAAAAAAGTACTTTGGACCACTGAGCAACAGTCCAGTTCTGCTTCTCTGTAGCCCAGGTCAGGCGCTTCTGCCGCTGTTTCTGGTACAAAAGCACACGCCTGTGCACGGTGGCTCTGGATGTTTCTACTCCAGACTCAGTCCACTGCTTCCGCAGGTCCCCCAAGGTCTGGAATCGGTCCTTCTCCACAATCTTCCTCAGGGTCCGGTCACCTCTTCTCGTTGTGCAGCGTTTTTTGCCACACTATTTCTTCCTTCCCACAGACTTCTCACTGAGGTGCCTTGATACAGCACTCTGGGAACAGCCTATTCGTTCAGAAATTTCTTTCTGTGTCTTACCCTCTCGCTTGAGGGTGTCAATGATGGCCTTCTGGACAGCAGTCAGGTCGGCAGTCTTACCCATGATTGCGGTTTTGAGTAATGAACCAGGCTGGGAGTTTTTAAAAGCCTCAGGAATCTTTTGCAGGTGTTGTAGAGTTAATTAGCTGATTCAGATGATTAGGTTAATAGCTCGTTTAGAGAACCTTTTTCATGATATGCTAATTTTTTGAGATAGGAATTTTGGGGTTTTCATGAGCTGTATGCCAAAATCATCAGTATTAAAACAATAAAAAAAACCTGAAATATTTTAGTTGGTGTGCAATGAATCTAAAATATATGAAAGTTTAATTTTTATCATTACATTATGGAAAATAATGAACTTTTTCACAATATGCTAATTTTTTGAGAAGGACCTGTATATATTGATATAGGTAGCTATACAGGTTACATAACATTACACAAGTTTTTATTTTTTAACACCCTCCAGATGGCACAATTCTCACTTCAAATATATATATATATATATTATATATATATATATAATGGATTTTAAATGCCTGCACTCTATTTTTAACATGAAATATGGTATTTATAAAAAAAATACAGTAACAAAGAAATAAAAAAATATATTAATTCTAATGGGAAAAATTGCTCATTAAAATTTTATAAATATTGCATAGTATCATAAAATTCCCTCAAAATTCTTAAATAAGAATCAAAAAATATTATTAAACAAAAATGTAATAGATTGATTTTCCTGAAAAAAAAAAAAAGTTATTTTGAGGCTTTGGTCACTTTTGACTGTGCAGGAGCCAAGTATGACTTCCAAACGAAGAGGCCCAGAGGGTTGAGACGATGCACAAATACTTTGAATATGTAGTTTATTAATCTATTTAGTACCATATTAAAATAAAGATGCAGTATCATGGTGAAAAAAATCATACACACACATTTTTAAAAATTACTGAGTATAAAGTATGAGTATTAAGTGTGAATATAAATATTTACGGTGTTTTCAGTTTTTTTTTTTCCGTAAGCAAGTAATTAAACCCAAGAGATTTCAGAACATCTCTTACAGACATCCCTAATGATAAAATACTTATAAAAACCCACTAGACCTCATTAAATTCAGCTGAGATCACAATCACATTCCTGCAACAAGCACTGGATGGATATTGAAACCTAATGAGTTGTAAACCATGTTAAATGTTTATTAATATTGTTTGCAATTTGCATTGTATTGTCATTTGTTTCATGTGATTTGAGGGATCATCTATATACCATGATGAATAACATGTCTTACCCTGTGATACTGACTCTTATGGTGCCCAAAGAATCTAAATCAAATAGGCATGCATATTTTATTTGCTTTCTTGCCTTATATCTGCTTATATTGTCAATCAATATTCGTCTTGTTATGGCCATCATCATGGAGAAATCTCTTCATGAACCAATGTACATATTTTTGGGTCATTTGTGTATAAATGGGATTTATGGAGCCACAGGATTTTACCCTAAAATGTTGTCTGATTTAATATTGGATTCATATGTGATCTCCTTTCATATGTGTGCTCTGCAGATATTTATGATTTACAGCTCTTTACTGTGTGAGTTCACAATATTAACAGTGATGTCTTATGATAGATATGTAGCGATATGTAAACCTTTAGACTATCATTCCACATTAACTAAAAACGCCTGTGTGAAATTAATTCTGTTTTCATGGATTGTTCCCACTTTTTCTGTGTTCACTGGCACTCTGTTATCAAATTTAAGGCCATTTTGTGCCTATCACATAGATAAGTTATATTGTGACAATTGGTCAATTGTAAAACTGTCTTGTGCTTCATCTTTTGTTAATAATGTTTATGGATATATTGTTGCTGTTATATTTTCTAGCTTTGTAGTAATTATAATATTGTCCTATATTAAACTGATTGCTGCATGTAAAATATCTTTAGAAAACAGAAGGAAATTCTGGAAAACATGTCTGCCACATATATTTTCACTGATGAATTTCTCTTTTGCTTTGCTTTTTGATTTAATGTATAGCAGATATGGTTCAAATGATATTTCAGAGAGTTTGCGTAATTTTTTGGCTCTAGAACTGGTGATAGTTCCCCCTGTGTTCAATCCTCTTATATATGGGTTAAATATTAAGGCAGTGCGCAAAAGTGTTTTTACTTTATGTGTTGCATCAAGAGTAAATGTTTCACGTGCACCAAAAAGACGAAAACTTAATTAAAACAATAGTCATGACAGTTGGGTTTTCATATATATGAAGTATGACAAAAAGTGGGAACAAGTGTGTTTTTAATAAGCGTATTACTAATAAAGTATGTATATATATATATATATATATATATGTGTGTGTGTGTGTGTGTGTGTGTTTGTGTGTGTGTATCTTGATTGAAAACCAAACATATGACTAAACAGAGATTTGTTTAACAATATCAAGTCCCCTGGACCATAATGATCTCTCAGAAGTTTTCCTCTCCATGCCTTTTTATATCTAAATGTCATTATTGTATGTTTGTACAATTTATCCTTGCTCTTTTTGTAAGATAGAAAAAAAAGTTTGTACAAATGTACTTTTAATCATTGTAATTTATAACAGATTTTATTATTTTTTTTAAATGCAACATTATTGTTCAAGAGGTCAGTGTGCTACCAAATCTTAAAAAGCTCATAGTGTCTCTCAACCAGTTTTGGGGAGTAGCTAGCTATAAGTAGCGACACTACTATCATAACAACATTTTTACACAGATGCCTCCACCATAAAGTAGCGACGCTACTTTAAAAACAGTGTAGCTTTCCTGTAGCTAACTACTTTTTCCAGCAAGTAGCGATGTAGTGTGACCAAACGCTACATTCTGATGAGTCACGAGCCTGTAATGCATTGAAGCTGCACACGCAGTGTCTTCTTCTGACTACATCACACACTAAAATTAATTACCGCAATCTTTTAGATCGTCTGATGATATTGCAAAGGATGTACAGGAGTGGATATTTCACATGAATCAGCTGTATTTCATGCAACACAAAGATTAAAATGCAGTCTATGTCGAAGATTTAAAACACATACAGGAGGTGAATAATAGCCTTTTTAAACTGATTAATTTTTCTTCTTTATTGCACTCTCGATCAAATGTCTGTTTTACAATGGTGAACGGTCATAATATAATCTGTCCCCCCACAGTTTTGTAATTAAATTTAATCCAACAGAAAAAAAAAATCGCGATATAATGTAGTAGTGTGCTTATCATTTGGCAAAGGATGGTTGTGGCGGGATTCTTTTATGGCTCCACCATATCCAGTTTAAGTTGCATACATTTTGTTCTTGCACTGATGTTACGTTAGTAGCAATTTTGCACTTTGACAGTCAATTTAAGACAATATAACTAACTATACACTAGCTGATTTTATTACTGTGTGTATCTTTACAAAATCAAATGATTGGGACACTTTTTTTCATTGAAATGGCTTGGAAAATTGTCCCAATCAACCTGAATTCACTCTACTATTTGAAATCATGATTGTGTTACAGTATGTTTTTTCAAACCCCAAATATTTTACTTAATTGTAATAATAATAATAATAATAATAATAATAATAATAATAATAATAATAATGTAAAGTAGTTTTATTGTAGCTAGCTACATTTTGAAAGTAACTTGTAATGTAGCAAGCTACTTTTTCAGAAGTGTTAACTACATTAATTTAGAAGTAGCTTGTAGCTGGTCAAGCTACAGTTTCAGAGTAGCTTCCCCAACACTGCTCTCAACTTAGGTATTTCAGACCATACTCCAATCCAGAGCTCCCTCCATGTGGAAATCATACACCACAAAGTGGGATTTTTTTCACTTCTTGGTACAGCAACCGTCAACTGGACCCATTTAACTGCCTCCTTGGTTCAGTGCTACAGTAACTACATTAACAATAACACCAAGAACACCCATAAGGCATACTTAGCAACCTAACACACCCACCACGCCCCTCAGTCATTTCAAATAAACCTGATTGTTATGCATTTCATCCCTCCGGCACGCTCTCAGGTCCCGTCCTGAGATTTGGCCATAGTTCTAGAAGCTCTCAGTAGGCCTCCCTTTGAACCATTGGTAGAAGTTCCAGAGAGATTTTTTACAGTTAAGACTGTGTTTCTTTTTGGCCATCTCTTCCTTGAAGAGAGTTGATGACTTTGTTGGTGAAACAAGCTCAGAATCAATTCAGAATCGTTGAAGAGAGGATCGCGATGCATTGGAGAATCAATTTTTTTCTCCCACTCCTAGTAGTTCCATGCAGGGCAGCAGCTGGGGTTTGCGGGGCCCCAGTGCAGGTTGTACCAGTGGGCCCTGTTTGAAATTGTTTCATTTGTATGTTAATTTTCTATTTATCAATTTGTGCTATTTACACAATGTTTAAGTTTTTTCGAGTTTTTAAGTGTCCAGGTACAGAAAATTCTCGGTTACGTATGGCAACCCTTGTTCCCTGAAGGAGGGAATGGAGACGTCATGTCCCATGGAACAGGGATGCTGCAGAACTCCCATCATTCCCGAAGGAGTTTTCGGAAGCAAATACACATATAGCATCCATTTAGGTGTATTTGGAAAACTTGAGGTGATTAAAACCCTCTTGGGAAGGCAGAAGTCTGCCGGGGAAACACAGGCTCTAAGGCTATACCGTGGACTATATGCATACGAGTACCGCTTAGGTATCAATATGGAACCCAGCCTTCTATGGTTCTCGCAGATTCATCATGAAGGCCTGGCGCCGGACATTCTGCCACGTCCAGCTGCTTAGGGTGATGGAGGAACTCAACAGGGTCTACAGTACGGACACTCTGGAGCAGTTTTAGCAAGCCGACACTAACAGGGGCCTCTCGGTGCCACTACCCGTTTGAGGTGAGAACACAGGAGGATACCAGCTCTACACGAAGGTTATAGAACCTAGCGAACGTGTTAGGGGTCGCCCAGCCCGCAGCTCAAATATCTGTCAGCAAGGCCCCACGAGCCAGCGCCCAGGAGGATGCAACACTTCTAGTTGAGTGAGCTCGCAACCTGAACGGGCAGGGCACACCCTGTGCCTGATAAGCCAGGCTTATGGCATCCACAATCCAGTGGGCCATCATCTGCTTAGAGACAGCATTCCCCTTCTGCCGGCCTCCGTAACAGACAAAGAGCTGGTCTGAGGTCCTGAAGCTTTGTGTCCGGTCTACGTAGCATCTCAATGCTCGGACGGGACAGAGCACAGTCAGGGCTGGGTCTGCCTCCTCCAGGGGCATCGCTTGCAGGTTCACACTTGGTCTTTGAAGGGTGTAGTGGGAACCTTGGACACATAGCTGGGCTGGGGCCTCAGGATTACCTGGGAGTCAGCCGGCCCAAACTCTAGGCACGAATCATTGACCGAAAATATGTGCAGGTCCCCTACCTTCTTGATGGAGGCCAGTGCAAACAGGAGTAGAGTTTTCAATGAAAGAAACTTTAGCTCAACTGAATGCAAAGGCTCGAATGGGCCCTGCTGTAGTGATTTTAGCACTAGAGTCAGGTCCCAACAGGGTATAGAGGGGGGCCGGGAAGGATTTAACCTCCTGGCCTCTCTAAGGAACCTGATGATGAGGTCATGCTTACCTAAAGACTTCTCATTCACGGGGTCATGGTACGCAGCAATAACAGCAACCTGGACTTTGAGGGTGGAGGGAGACAGCCTGTTCGGCTGTACGGTTGAGCAGGCCCGGAATGTGAACAGCACAAAGTGACCTCAGAACCTTCCGACTCCAAAGGAGGAGGTGGCGGGCGAGTTGTGACATGCGACGGAAGTGCAGACCACCTTGTCAGTATATGTACGCAATGGTCGCTGTGTTGTCTGTTCAGACCAGCACGTGCTTGCCTCATATGCGACCTTTGAGACGGTTCAAGGCAAGGCACACTGCTAACAACTCTAGGCAATTGATATGCCACTGCAGCTGCGGGACTGCATGCCTGTTGTACGTGGCCCCCCAGCCAGTGGTGGAGGCATCCTTGTAAACCACAGCATGCCCGGAGATCTGCTCTAGGGGCACCCCTGCCCGGAGAAACGCAAGGTCTGACCACGGGGTGAGGGTTTGGTGACAGGCCGGTGTAACTTGGACCTGGTGAGTGCCGCGCTTCCACGCCCACCTCGGGACTCGGCCCTAAAGCCAGTACTGGAGCAGTCTCATATGTAACAGACCGAGCAGTGTAAGTGGCACTGCAGCCGCCATATGCCCCAGGAGCCTCTGAAAAATTTTCAGTGGGACCGCTGTCCTGCCTTTGAACGTATTCAAGCAGGCTAGCACCGACCGCGCATGTTCCTCTGTGAGGCGTGCTGTCTGTTCGACCGAATCCAACTCCGTACCGAGAAAAGAGATCCTCTGCATCCATGAGAGTTCGCTCTTTCCCCAGTTGGCCCGAAGGCCCAACAGGCTGAGGTCCCAGAGCACCAGGTCCCTGTGCTCACACAACTGATCCTGAGATTGTAGCTAGTATCAGCCAATTGTCTAGATAGTTGAGAATGCGAACACCCTGCTCTCTGAAGGGAACAAGAGCCACCTCCGCCACTTTTGTGAAGACACAGGGAGGCAGGGATAGCCAGAAGGGCAGGACCTTGTACTGATATGCCCGTCCTTCGAACGCAAACCACAGATGCGGTGGTGCGGAATGATCGATACATAATAATACGCGTCCTTCAGGTCGATCGCTGAAAACCAATCTCAGGGATGGACACACCCGAAGATGCGTTTCTGCGTCAACATCTTGAACGGTAGCCGATGAAGGGCCCGGTTCAAAACTCGCAGATCCAAGATCAGTCGTAACCCACTGCCTTTCTTGGGTACAATGAAGTAAGGGCTGTAAAACCCCGTCCTCATATTGGCTGGAGGGACTGGCTCTATCGCGTCCTTCGCCAGTAGGACTGCGATCTCTACCCACAGAACAGGGGCATCGGATGCTTTCACTGTAGTGAAGCGGATACCGCTGAACTTGGGGGGACGCCGGGCGAAATAAATCGCATAGCCGAGGCTGATGGTCCGCAGAAGCCAGCGAGACGGGCTAGGTAGCGCTGACCAGGCGCTTAGAAACCTTACAAGTAGGACCAGTGGAACCACAGCCATACCCGCAGTGGGGCAGAGAGGTGCAACACAGGGACCCAACTCTGGCGGCTTGTGAGCAAACCGGAGAGGGGTGTGAGTGTGGGGTGCAAGGCTCACCTGGTTCCACATGTTGGCAGAAGGTGCATGAGTAGGGCCTTCGTTGACGCTCTCGAACCGCCCGCTGCTGCCATCTGGTGAAGGAGGAGGATGAGTGAGGTCCAGTGCTTGGCCGTCCACAACTCTCCGTGCCCTCCTGGGTCCCAGAGATAGAGAAAACTGCTCTGTCGTCGAGATTTCCAGATTCTCCACCCGGCCCTCCTCCAGGGGAGGGAGAGGTGCTTTCACCATCCCCCAGAAAGCAGCTACCTCTCTCTGGGACCTCCTTCAAGGGGCCTTTTGCACTTCTGCTCACCGCCAGGTTTGACGGGAGCCAGGATAGGTGGGGCGGCCTGCCTATGCCCAGCTCTATGGCGCCACTTGCTGGAGGCTGCTGCGGATGCGGTGCAGGAGCAGAGGTGGATGCAGGGGGCCGCCCTCGGCGACGAGCAGGCTAGGGCACTGTGGCAGGCGGATGTGTGGAGGCAGCAGCTGCCCACCCAGCAGAAGGTTGGACCACCTCAGTCTGCTCCCGTGCAGCCGAGAACTGCTGGGCCAGGTTCTCGACCGCGTCGCTGAAGAGGCCGGTCTGGGACACAGGGGCATTAAGGAACTGATCTTTGTCGGTGTCCCTCATTTCAACCAGACTCAGCCAGAGATGGAGCTCCTGAACCACAAGCGTGGATGAGCCAGAGAATGCGCGGTGACCTTCGTCGTTTGGAGTGCAAGGTCAGTGGCAGTTCGGAGTTCTTTCAGAACTTCTGGATCGTGACCACCCTCGTGCAGGTCCTTTAGTGCCTTGGCCTGGTGCACCTGCAGTAACGCCATAGCATGTAAGGCAGAAGCAGCTTCCCTGCAAGCCGGTTAGACCAGACGAATGCCTAAAGGCCCGGGAAGGAAGCACCAGATAGCAACAACGGGACTCCGCCCCCCAGAAGGTAGTGGAGCCTTGTTCACAGATCCGAGATGGTCATCTTCCCGCAGTGGGAACATGACTCATCCATGAAGGCCACCCAGACACGTGAGACAGCGATCGTGACCATCACCCGTTACCAGGTTACGACCGCACCCAGAAACGCACGGGTGAAAGCCACAGCATGAAAAGCTGCGTAGTGGAAAGCTGGTATGCATTGCACCTGCTGCCTTATTATACTCACACTGTGATCAGTGGCAGCTGGATGCAATAATTGCATGCCAATGTGCATTGGCTCGTTTAGTTTACACTCGAAGTAGATTGGTCTATCGAAGCGATATCCCAATTAGACGGTCACCAACGTGACGTCAAGAGTGACCGACTTAAAGGGAACCAAATATTCAAATGTAAAATAGCACTGCATAGTCTTCACTGTAAAAATTAAATATACAGTCAAACCAAAATTTATTCAGACACCTTCAACATTTCTCACATTATCACAGTTTATTTGCTATTGTTTAGAAAATGGTAATAAAATATGACAAGAACTCTTAGTTAAACTGTGTCAGAAAAAAATCATCTTGATAATGTCACATAACTCTGATAGAAAGGTATGGAATGATTTACAATCAACCAAAAATTCAGACAACTGTTAGTATGACAATATTAACACAACTGTAAATACTTTGTTGACCCAATGAACTATAGTGTCCTGCACCCACAAGTAAAAGAAAGAAAAAAAATCAAATATTATATCTGGTGTCTGAATTATTTTTGGTTTGACTTTGGATTAATTCTTTGTTAAAACTACAAAGTAATTCAGTCAAGAGCAGTGAGTGATTTAAGCTAGTAAATTAGGTGTGGTCACATTAAGAAACAATGCATCCATTATAATGATACACATCCGATATCTTTCTCCACTGTTTACTTTCAGACACTTTAGACATAACCGACAGTTTTTTCGAGGATACTCTCCAAGACGGGTATTTTGACAATTTTGTATGTATTTGTCGGTACAAGAGCAAGAAGAGGCAAATTTGGTGTTCGGCTCTTTCAAATCTTTTTCTGTTTGCATGTTTAAACTGTGATTTGTATTTGTTCGTTCAGGAGGACGTAAAAGAGAGCTTGATTTGGTGTTGCTGTCCGTGAGATGCGGCTCTCTGCATGTGCACCGAACACAGCGCACAAATACTCAGTTGAGTCTTGTGTTTGAATGCTTTAAACTCTTTCGAATTTTAAATTAGCCAGGCTTAAAAACACGTGCAAATGATAAGTTTTCATGACGATGCACGGCAGTGGCCCATCAACTGTCCTAAGCGTCTTTTTAAGCAGGCCTCTGCCAGTTAGTTGAGATTGCTGGGGGGCCCCCCCCTCAGCCGTGGGCCCCTACAATCATCACCACCTTTCAGCCCACTAGCGACGGCCCTGGTTCCATCGCCCGTTGTGGTGCAGGCTTTTTGTCCTTCTCACTTTTGAGACTCAGAACATGAGAAGCTTATCCTGATCTGTCCGGTCAGAGGGCTGGACACCTGTGTCCACAAAGCTGCCCTGTGGAGAACGTCCAATCAGTTGTTTGTCTGCTATGGTCCACTAAAGAAGCAGACCTTAAGCCAGTGGATTGTGGATGCAATTTCTTTGTCCTAGGAGTCCTCTGACTTCCCCTCACCTTTGAGAGTCTGAGGGCACTCTCTGGAGTGTCGATTCACGGCATCTGTAGTGCTGCAGGCTGATCCACCAATGATGACACTTGATGACTTTTGTTGCATTAGCTTAGCTATATGAACCCACAAAAAAATCATGGACATGATTCGGATATGTTAAAAGGTAAAAAAAAAAAAAGTCACACTTGGTTCATTTGCGCTCCAAAATGGCCGACATAGGAAATAGGTGGGAATTACTCTTTGATAGTGCCATTTTCTCACACTAGCTAGCCTAAATGTTAACATCACTCTGCACATGACGTAATAGCGTACCTCCAGCACGCAAAACAATAAAAAAATGCAGTTTCGTACGTGAGGATGCAAAGGAATTATTCTGTGTAAAAGTAGACTACGTCAAATGATTATTACAATAAGTAAGGCTTTAAAATGATACACAGTAAAACATATTTTGTTAAGAGCATGACTCAAACATGCCATTAATGGGCCTATTCAAGTCCTCCTTTACATTAATAGGCATATTCAATTCATCAATTATTTCTTTACTTATTTTTATCCATTCTGCATCTTCCACATATGTGTGTTTTAGCAAGGCGGTCTGTGTTGAAAGTTGGTGAATGAAGATACTTGTCAGGTCACGTGTCAGTATGCTGGTTTATTAATTTATCCAGTGTCAAACCCGGCCACCGCCACACACATGTGGCTTTTTGTTAATGACTGTCCTACAGGATTTAACACAGAGTAACACCTCACTACCAGTTACAAAAGACACTGTTACAATCTTCCACACCCAAATCTAGTTGCAAAAATCATTTTTTAATTTCTTAAAGAGCAGGTCAGATGGTATTTTAAAGTGTCCCAATATTGTATTGGAGTCCCCTACATCAAGTTTAAATGCATCTAAGGTCAGAAAACATTGTAATTTTCTCAGAATATACATTTAATATTAGAGTCATTTGCCAATGATTAGGAAATGATTCGTTTCGGAGCAAGCCCCTCCCTTCCTCAAGCCTACTCTGCTCTGATTGGTCAGCTGGCCAAACCTGTTGTGATTGGCACAGAGATGAGTCCTTGAGCCAGTTAGCCAGCGCTACCATTGACAAAGCACCTTTACATAAAAAAATAATATAATCAATCCGTTCTTATAATGACATAAAATACAAAAACACTTATGCAAGCGAATCGTGCCCACAGCTAAAGTTTAGCTGCTAAACTGTGAACACTAGGTGGATACGTTAGCCGAGTGCTAACGTGACTAACTGATGAAACAATACAGTTTGTAAACCAAAATATGTCTACTGTAATGTTTGAAGAAAGACAGACAAAAGACGCTTGGTCTTAACTTTTAATCAGAACGCAGAACAGTTGTATCACAGGGAGCACCAGCCGAAATCACTCATCTCTCCCGCATTAACCCTGTAACTGCCAGTGCAGCACAATAAACAGCAGTTTCACAATTACTATAAAGTCTGCGTGCTACACTACATTCTTTATTATTAACCCTCTGGAGTCTAAGGGTATTTTTGGGGCCTGGAGAAGTTTTGTCATGCCCTGACATTTGTGCTTTTTTCAGTTTCTTATAAATATCTAAAATGGCTAAAGTCTAATCTCACTGTAATCAGCACAAACTAGGCTATAGTAATATGTGAGCAGCATGCATGTACATGATTGTGTTTTTGAGAAAAAAAATGTTATGCGTGGTTAGTGAAAAACTAAAAATGTTAAATCACTTGAATAAGGCAATAAAAAAACACATACAGAAAATTGCTTCCCAGGAATTTTGAGAACTGGAGCTTGTAGCCTAGAATTTTTTTTTTCTAAATGATGTGAAAATCATCTTGTTTACTCACTTACAGAAAACAATATATTGATTTAAATTTTCTAAGACACTTTTTGTTGGTAAAAGTCATATGCGAGTAGGCATCAACTATCATGAATTACACCTGAGAAGACAAAGGCCTGCATAATGAGCTGCATAATGAGCCATTCAGTCAGCTGTGTCACTGAGAGGGATGAGTTACAAGAAAGAATGTGAGGACAAAATAAATGTATATAATTTTATGTTTGTAGTTTATTTAGAATATATTTAATTATCCCAAAACATAATTTAATATTCACTGGTGAGTGCAGTTAAACAGTTTATTATGATCAATCAAAGCTGACTTTCAAACTGAATTTTTTGCATCATTACTCGTCACACAATCCTTCAGAAATCCTTTTAACAATCTTATTTTCTAAAAAAAAAAAAAAACATTTATTGTTATTATTATCATCATCATTATTATTATTATTATTATTATTATTATTATTAATGTTGAAAAGAGCTGAGATTATTTTTAGGTTTTTTAGGGGGGATAAATTGAAAGAAACAGCAATGATTGTTACATTTGTTACAGGTACATTTATTGTTACATTTATATTATTTACATCAAGCTTTTGAATGGTATAGTAGTGTATATTGTTATTGAAACTTCATAATATTTCACTTGATTATACATTTAGTCTATTAGGAATTATAGTTTGGAAAAAGTCTTTGGAAAAAGTCTAACTAGTAAAATGTTTACACGTTATGTGAAAACTAGTACAAGTATATAAATAAATAAAAAGAGACTTACTCATGTTTATGATCTCTGCTGAATAAAGTGCTTCATTCTTTTTTCTGGGGAAATCCAAATCTCAAATCCTCAACCACATCACATCTTTTTGGGGTGAATTATGTCTTATTCCTCTCATCGCGAAGCAAACAGTAAAATAAATTAGGACAACGTCAGTCTACAATAATCAACATATTCTTAGGTTCACTGCGAATTTTTAGAACTACTTCAGTAAGACAGTAATATCGTGCTTTACCTGGAAACCTAAAGCTGCACTAGGTATACATCACATATTGGCATAAAAAAAATTATATTTTGAGCACTCAGTTGAAAATGTACACCTAACGTATCAATCGTACTACTTACAGGTCATGGTTCAGAGAGCTTGTTAGTCCAAATTAAGAAGATTAGAAGCCAACGAAGATAAAAGCCCAGATTAGAGAAGCAGTTCTTGATAAAATGACAAGCACACAACAAAAGGCTCAAATTGTATTTCTGTGGTATCCTTGAACACCGCGTCTTCTCAACATGATGTAAACGCACTAATAGCAAAAGTGTTTGTGGGCAGATCAGACTCTGTTCGTATTTAGCGGGCAGGCGGGATTATGCAAATGTGTTACCCAATGACGTACACACGGCAAAATAGTCGAAAATATAACGACTTGTTACGGCGATTCAGAACCGACTCTCTCTTTTGAGAGACAATATCTTTATTTATCATGCACTTTTTTGATTAACATTTTTGCAGATTTTTCATTTAAGGATAACCAACTTAATAAACTGCAAAAGAGAGATTTTTCAAAAACCCATCTGACCTGCTCTTTAAATTATAGCATATATGTTCTGGCCCGCCATCTAGTGGCGAAATTTTTTGTTGGCCAGATGCCAAACTTACTTGTCAAACCCTGATCTGAAAGGTAGTCTTTTATAATGTCTAAATTTATATCTAAATGCGAAACCTGATTGAATGAAGAGATGTTGTCTAAAAAAACAACGAGAGTCCAAAAGCCCCAGGTTACGCAACATTACACAAGTTTTTATTTTTTAACACCCTCCAGATGGCACAATTCTCACTTCAAAAAATGGATTTTAAGTGCCTTTACTCTATTTTAATGTGAAATATTTGAAGATTTTTATAAATATTGAATAGTATCATTATATTCCCTCAAAATTCTAAATAAGAATCAAAAAATATTACTGAACAAAAATGTAATAGAATGATTTTCCTGAGAAAAAAAAAAAAGGTACTTTTTGAGGCTTCGGTCACTTTTGACCGCGATGGAGCCAAGTATGACTCCAAAACGAAGAGGCCCAGAGGGTTAAGAGGATGCACAAATACTTAGAATAAGTAGTTTATTAATCTATGTAGTACCATATTAACATACAGATGCAGTATCATGCTAGAAAATGTCATACACAAACATTTTTAAAAATTACTGTAAATATAAAGTATAAGAGTATTAAGTGTGAGTATGAATAATGTGTTTTCAAAAAAAAATTCCATGAGCGAATAATTAATCCTAAGAGATTTCAGAACATCTCTTACAGGCATCCCTAATGATAAAAAAAAACAAATAAAAACCCACCAGACGTCATAAATTCAGTTGAGATCACATAAAGCGCTGAATCTGTTTATTTGTAAGAGACTCTCACTGTCATTCCTGCAGCAAGCACTGGATGGATACTGAAGCCTAATGAGTTGTAAACCATTTTAAATGTTTATTTATATTGTTTGCAATTTGCACTGCATTGTCATTTGTTTCATGTGATTTGAGGGATCATCTATATACCATGATGGATAACATGTCTTACCCTGTGATACTGACTCTTATGGTGCCCAAAGAATCTAAATCATATAGGCATACATATTTTATTTGCTTTCTTGCCTTATATGTGCTTATATTGTCAATCAATATTCGTCTTGTTATGGCCATCATCATGGAGAAATCTCTTCATGAACCAATGTACATATTTTTGGGTAATTTGTGTATAAATGGGATTTATGGAGCCACAGGATTCTACCCTAAAATGTTGTCTGATTTAATATTGGATTCATATGTGATCTCCTTTCATATGTGTGCTCTGCAGATATTTGTGATTTACAGCTCTTTACTGTGTGAGTTCACAGTATTAACAGTGATGTCTTATGATAGATATGTAGCCATATGTAAACCTTTAGACTATCATTCCACATTAACTAAAAACGCCTGTGTGAAATTATTTCTGTTTTCATGGATTGTTCCCACTTTTTCTGTGTTCACTGGCACTCTGTTATCAAATTTAAGGCCATTTTGTGGCTATCACATAGATAAATTATATTGTGACAATTGGTCAATTGTAAAACTGTCTTGTGCTTCATCTTTTGTTAATAATGTCTATGGATATATTGTTGCTGTTATATTTTGTAGCTTTGTAGTAATTATAATATTGTCCTATATTAAACTGATAGCTGCATGTAAAATATCTTCAGAAAACAGAAGGAAATTCTGGAAAACATGTCTGCCACATATATTTTCACTGATAAATTTCACTTTTGCTTTGCTTTTTGATATCATGTATAGTAGATATGGTTCAAATGACATTTCAGAGAGTTTGCGTAATTTTTTGGCTCTAGAACTGGTGATAGTTCCACCTGTGTTCAATCCTCTTATCTATGGGTTAAATATTAAGGCAGTGCGCAAAAGTGTTTTTACTATGTGTTGCATCAAGAGTAAATGTTTCACGTGCACCAAAAACACGAAAACATAATTAAAAACAATAGTCATGACAATTGGGTTTTCATATATATGAAGTATGACAAAAAGTGGGAACAAGTGTGTTTTTAATAAGCGTATTACTAATAAAATGCAATATTCGTATAAATATATCTATCATGATTAAAAAACAAAAATATGACTAAATAGAGATTTGTTTAACAATATCAAGTCCCCTGCATGATAATGGTCTCTCAGAAGTATTCCCCTCCATGCCTTTTATATCTAAATGTCATTATTGTATGTTTTTACAATTTATCCTTGCTCTTTTTGTAAGATAGGGTAAAAGTTTGTACAAATGTACTTTTAATCAGTGTAATTTATAACAGAATTTTTTTTAAATGCAACATTTATTGTTCATGTGCTATCAAATCTTATAAAGCTCATAGTGTGTCTCGACCAGTGTTGGGGAATAGCTAGCTATAAGTAGCGACACTACTATCATCTACATTTTTCAGTAGCGACGGTACTTTAAAAACAGTGTAGCTTTCCTGTAGCTAACTACTTTTTCCAGCAAGTAGCGATGTAGCGCGACCAAATGCTACATTCTAATGAGTCACGAGCATGTAATGCATTGAAGCTACACACGCAGCGTCTTCTTCTGACTATATCACACACTAAATTTCATTATTACTGCCATCTGTTGTGATATCACACATCGCGCGGCTTTACAGTCTTTCCACCGACAAGAGATCGTCTGATGATATTGCAAAGGATGTACAGGAGTGGATATTTCACATGAATCAACTGTAATTCATGCAACACAAAGATTAAAATGCAGTCTATATCGAAGATTAAAAGCACATGCAGGAGGTGAATAATAGCCTTTTTAAACTGAATAATTTTTCTTCTTTATTGCACTCTCAATCAAATGTCTGTTTTACAATGATGAACGCGTTCATAATATAATCTGTCCCCCCACAGTTTTGTAATGAACACTAATCGAACGATATATAGTGAACACTAATCGAGCGATATATAGTAGTGTGCATATCATTTGGCAAAGGATGTTTGACGTCTCCATTTACAGTCAGTAAATACCGTTTGTGCTGTGAGTTTAACCTGCTTATTTTATGATTCCTCCGTATCCAGTTTAAGTTGCATACATTTTGTTCTTGCACTGATGTTACGTTAGTAGCAATTTTAGACAGTCAGTTTAAGAAAATACAACTAAATATACAGTAGCTTATTTTTTTTATTGTGTGTATCGAAAAGTTTACAAAATCAAATGAATGGGACACTTTTTGTCATTGAAATGGCTTGGAAAATTGTCCCTATCAACCTGAATTCTATTCTTTGAAATAAAAACATCATTACAATAAAGTATTTTTAAACAAAAAACAAATAACTTAAAACATAACTTATAATTAATAATAAATATATAATTACTTAGTTATAATTAAAATTAAAAAAAAAAAAAAAAAAAAAAAATAATAATAATAATAATAAAATTGAAAGTAGTTTTAATGAAGCTACTTTTTCAGAAGTGTAGCTTAACTACATTAATTTACGAGTAGCTTGTAGCTGGTCAAGCTACAGTTTTTTTCACTTCTTGGTGCAGCAACCGTCAGCTGGACCCAATTAACTGCCTGCTTGGTTCAGTTTCTGCAGGAACGGTTTTCCCCGGAACACCCTTAAGGTGTGCATGGTGGCCTTAGCTACTTACCACACCCTTTTGGGTGGTCAGTCGTTGGGAAGAGACCTGCTTGTTATGCATTTCCTCCGTGGCACCCTGAGGCTGAGGCCTCCGGCAGGCCCTCAGGTCCCATCCTGAGATTTGAGCATAGTTCTAGAAGCTTTCAGTAGGCCACCCATTGAACCATTGGTAAAAGTTCCAGAGAGAATCTTTACAGTAAAGACCTTTCTTTTGGCCATCTCTTCCTTAAAGAGAGTTGGTGACTTTCAGGCCCTCTCTGTGGCCCCTTCCTTTCTGAAGTTTGCGCCTGGTGTGGCTAAGGCATTCTTATATCCTAAGCCAGGGTATGTGCCTAAGGTGCCTACCATAGTTCCTAGGGGTGGGAATCTTTAGGGATTTCACAATCCGATCTGATTCCAATTCTGGGAGTCACAATCCTATTCCAAAATGATTCTTGATCTACATTTTTCTAATTAATTCTTCTTCTGTGCAGATGCATCTTTACAACTTTACATTTTAACCAAAATTGTAGTTTCTATGCTTTTTGTTTATAGTTGGAACCTCTATATGTCAGTAATGCCATCCTAAAAATAGGGGTGTGAATCGTCACTGGTTTCACAATTCAATTCAATTACCATCATCATTAACAACTCAATATCACGATGCGTCACATATTTTGAATATTAACCCTAACCCTAACCAAGCTCAGAATCGATTCTGAAATATTCGACTAGAGTGCATTTTCTCTCTGGAGTGTCAATTTAAGGCATCTGTAGCGCTGGGGGCTGGTCCACCAATGATGACACTTTATGACTTTTGTTGCATTAGCTATGTGAACACACAAAAAAATCATGGACATGATTCGGATATGTTAAAGGGTCAAAAAAAAAAAGTCAAACTTGGTTCCTTTGCGCTCAAAAATGACTGACATATGAAATGAATGGGAAATACAAAACAAATATGAAAACTCACCAAATCTTTTGGTGGTAACAACTACAAATCAGCCACTGTACAGAAAAAAAA
Source organism: Cyprinus carpio (assembly GCF_018340385.1). Lineage (NCBI taxonomy): Eukaryota > Metazoa > Chordata > Actinopteri > Cypriniformes > Cyprinidae > Cyprinus > Cyprinus carpio. The sequence continues at coordinate 11,037,247 of NC_056592.1, forward strand.
AGACACTCTCAAATATCAAAAATGCAAAATAGACACCCACACGCACACACACACACACATAGCCTACACACAGAACCTGATACTTATCTAACAAAAAATATCTAAACCGGTGGCCAAAACTGGCCCGCCAGCAATAATAACCGGCCCTAAATCTGCTGTAAAGAGTGATCCGTTTAAACCCACTGAAATGCTTGAATGCAGACACATCAAAATCAGTGAAAAACGAAACCTTAACATAATACAGATTAAATAAAATACTCATGCACGTTCAAATTCCCGCTGACGTAACGTCAACAGTTGTTTTAAAATGCTATGCATTCAGCCATATGTGACGTCTGTTTTTATATTGTTTATCAACAGTATAAGTTTTCATATTGTTTGGATTAACTAGCCGAGTAGACAGATATGAATTTTATTCATAACCATACTAAAAATAAGTAAATATCGTTAGCTGATGCTAACTGTCTAGCTAACAAGCTTGCTGGTGCTAAATTGAGGTAATTTTTAGATATAAAGTCCAAATATTTTTTTTCAACCACCTAGATAGACTACATTTGGGGAAAAAGAAAGGATGAGATGTTCAGAACATGGTAACTACAGTAGTAATCAAAGTGGGAAGTGATGCCCTCTGGGGGCATTTGGCCAGGAATGTTTTTACACCACAGACAAGGTTTGAGAAGAAAAAAATCATTATGAAAATAAAAGTATATTTTCCTTAAAATGTTTTTCCTAACTAAAGGCCTTATTCTCATGTCATATATAACTGATAGTTCTGCAAAACAACACATTTTAAAACACTTTTTTTCTTCCTGGTTTAGATCAGATGGTCAACTGTTTTCTCTCAGGTACATCACAGTGTAAGCTACACAGTGAACATTACTACATCACTCTCGTCAACTTAGTCCACATCAACAACAAAAATATATCTTGACTCCATATATTTGTTATTTTGGGAAAGTCCCAGGTATTTTTAGCAGTAGGATTGTAAAAAATATGTGCTAATATTAAATTAAGTAGCCTATATAAAATTGCAAAATAAATCTTTCTATCAGTACTTTTAAGTACATAAAAACTCCAGTACTTTTGTATTTTCACTCGAGTAAAATTGAAAAAGGAGTACTTTTACTGGAGTAATATTTGATTTATATGTATACCTGTACTTTTACTCAAGTACTTGATTTGTGTACTTCGTCCACCACTGAAAACGTTTAATTAAACGTTTAAACTCAATTAAAATTCATTAAAAATGTTTAATTAGTGTTTAATTGAAATGGTAACATTTGTTCTGTCTTTAAAGGTTTATAACCTAATTCAATAAACAGACCAATCAAGTGACAAAGCCAAAATAAAAATAAAAGTGATTGAGTTGGAAATTTGAGTCGTCCATGTGTCCTTTGGAAATTGAACAAGAGTAGGACTTGACAGTTGTAGACCACGCGGAGCGGCCTGGCCCTGAAGATAAGCAGCTTCAGATCCAGAAATAAGCTGTTGATGCAGAGGAAGTCAAGATGGCGGAAGATGTCCTGGGGAAGTCGGTCCAGCAGCTCAAGAAGGAGAGGACCTCTGCAAAAAGCAGCTCCACCAGGCAAGCCAACTTCATATCAAGAGGAGCAAGCAGCATGCTTCAAGTGGAGTTAAGGGAGGAGTTCTTTAAGCTTTCAGACTGTTTCAGAAAGATGCTCGATGCCAACGATAACTACAGGATTGGACTGGAGGCTGACATTAAGACTGATGATAAGCAGCTTAATGAACAGCAAGAGGCCGACATTGATAGATCTGTAAATGAAGGTGAAGCAAAGTTGGCGGAGATAAGAAACATTGTTCAAACAAACCTGTGGTCGAGGAGGAGTGAACAACTTGTGGCAATCCTGGAAGCAGAAAAAGCCAATGATAAAGCACATGATGTACCTGTGGAAAGTGCCAATTTAGAGAGCTATGAAGTGCACCACCACCTCACTCTCTTGGACAAGAGAATAAAAGAACCCAGCTCAGCTATGTCAACATGGGAGAGATGGATTCCAGTAGAAGTGAAGGACAAATTAAATGGAAGAGTCAAGGACCTAAGATCATCCTGCTATAGGCTTGAGTTAAGGAAAGCTTAATTTGTCACTGCACGGACAATCAACGAGCAAGGCACAGGAGTGAAACTACAACCCCTACCGGCAATATCCACTCCAATAGTGAGAATCAAGCCAACTTCTCTACCTATCTTCAAAGGAAGCAAGAGAGAATATCACTGATGGAGGAAAGACTGGGAAAGCCTGCAAAAGCAGGGAGAGCCATCCGGATCAACTGAAGTTAAGAAAATTCAACTCTTGGGGAGTGTGGATGACAAAATTTCAAAAGGCCTCAGACTTTCAACCTACACCACTGCCAATGATATGTTCAGAGTCCTGGAGAACGGATATGGCAACAAGTCAACCATCACAGTGGAAATACTTGAAGAGCTGGAGAAGATGCCACATGTGAAAGGGAACCAGCCAAGAAAGGTCATTGACCTCATACAATCAATGGAGAAGGCGCTAGCAGATCTCACAGAGTTAGGAAACTCTGGAGCCATAAAGAACCCACTGGTAATTAAAACCATTGAAAGCAAGTTGCTGTTTATTAAAAGAGACTGGGTGATGTACATGGTTGAACCCAGAAACAATGTCACATCAGACAACCACTTTGTCATGCTCTTGAAGTTCCTGAAAAGTCGAGAAGAAATACTAGAGAGATTCGAACAGCTCAGAGTCAAGACACCTAAAGGAACAGGGAGAGCTCATGAAATGGTCTGCTACAGCTTGGATGAAATCGCCAGAGTGCATCAAGTAATTGAACCTGAGAAGTTGAGAGAATTCTTCCCAGAAGTCAAACTTAAAGAATTGGAAAGGCCACAAGAGATTGAACTTCTCATTAGCCACCGAGAGGGAAGACTCGCTCCCCAGAAGGTAAAAATCATCAGAGACCTCATCTTGTGGGAGGGTCCATTGGGGAAGACAGTGGGTGGAGTCTTATTTGAAGAAGTTGAGGTTGCAGCATCTGAGTCCAAAAATATCAACAAACCCCACATAAGGAAAGAAGATATCAAATATCAAGAAATCACAAGTCCAACAACTGACACAGCCCAGCTATGGCAGGAGGATATGGTTCAGATCAAATTTACAGCTGCCAGTAACCGTGAGTTCCTTGAGTGGTGGCACTGGGACAGCATCGGAGCTACATGTGAGCCAAGATGTGGAGGATGCCGATGTGGAAACTGTCCACCAGGAGGAAAAAAAATTACCCTGGCAGAGGAGAGGGAACTGGAGATCATAAAAGGAGGCCTCACCTACAAGAAGGGGGATGCTCACACAGCAGCTCCACATTGGGATGTAAAGTATCCTTGGATGGTAAATCCAGCCTCTCTCCCAAACAACAAAAGTGCAGTCCAGGCTTGTTTCTTAAGGATGGAAAAGCAACTAAGCAGAGAGCCAGACTGGAAAATCGCATATGCTACCCAGATCCATGAAATGGTCGAACGAGGCGCAGCCATAAAACTCACCAAAAAAATCATGGACGAGTGGAATGGACCAGTGTGGTACGTAAGCCACCTGGTGGTGCCAAACCCTCATTCAGTAACAACACCAATTCGTATTGTATGGAAAAGTAGCCAGAAATACAAAGGCGGGGGTATAAATGATCTTCTTCTGAAAGGACCAGACGTTCTCAACCCTATCAGAGCTGTCCTGCTGAGGTTCAGAGAAGGGACGTATGCATCTCTAGGTCTCGTATGGCTTGAGGAGTGTGAGATGCACCTTCACAGGTTCCTCTGGAGGGACAGCCCAGATGAAGAGATAAGTGAATCTGCAATAACCAGAGTCATCATTGGGGACAGACCTGCTGGTTGCATTGCTCAGTTGGCTATGAGAGAAACAGCACGCCTGCCCAGCTTTCTTCACTTGGAGGATGAGCGTAGAGTCATAGAAGAGGACAGTTATGTAGATGACCTCTTAACCTCCCAAAATGACTTGAATAAACTTGACAAAATCACAGCAAATGTTGAAGAGATCTTGAAAGCTGGAGGTTTCTTCCTCAAACCATGGGTCCGGTCAGGGCAAAGTGGGAGGCAAGGAATGGAGAAGGAGGGTTTAACAGAGACACAAGGTAAAACCTTAATTCTTCCAAATCAAATCAGGGATGAAGACAACAAAGCCTTGGGTATCGGCTACTAAGTGGATGAAGACAAGCTCTACATGTTAATCTCAGTTAACTTTTCCAAAAAGAAGAAGATGAGAGTTGGAAAAGATCTTCTGAAGGAGGAGGTGAGAACTGAAACACCTAAGCCACTGACTAGAAGGGCCCTCTTAAGCCAAGTGGCTGGACTGTATTCCATTGGTTTAGTTACACCCACCAAACAGAAGGGAGCAATTCTTGTAAGAAAAGCATTCCAAGAGGGAGAGGGTGGGAAACTAGCCCAAGAAACCTGGGACCAACCTCTCTCAGAAAGGCTCAGAGAAGAAGCCATACAGCTTTTTGAAAAATATGTGCAGCTTGGACAGGTGAAATTCCACAGGAGCCTCACACCAGCTGGCTTGGAAGGGAAACCTTGGGGCATCACATTCTCTGATGGAAGTGACCAAACCTATGGTGCTGTAATGTACTTAAGATGGGAGACAGATCAAGGCACTGAAGTTTGATTTGTTGAATCAAAAGCTAAGCTGACACCCCTGTATCAGAAGGGTGAAGCTGTAAAAGCAGAGATCTGTGGTGCTGTCTTCGCAGCCAGGATCAGGGAGTATGTGGAAAAGCATCCTTGAATGAAGATTAAGAGATGGTTCCACCTACTCGACAGTCAAACGGTCTTAGGAGCCATTCAAAGAGTCAGTTATGGGTACAAAACCTTCTTTGCAAATAGAGTGGGTGAAATTCAGAAAGCTGGACTAGTGCAAGACTGGTGGTGAATCCGTGGAGATCTAAACATAGCCTGCATTATAACGAGAGGGGTGCTTCTAAAGATTTGAAGTAGAATTCCACATGGCAAAATGGACCAGAGTTCCTGAAGTGGCCAGTGGAGAAGTGGCCTATAAAATCAGCTGGAGAAGTTGCAGCTCATGCCAGGGAGAGTGTAAACAAGCTCCAGAGGAAGGCATTCTCAGGTGCACTAACAAGAGCTCAAGCAAGGAGTAAGCAGAAAAAAAGATCTACGAGGCACTCAGGAAAGTCCAAAGAGTGAAACTCAAGAAGGAATACTGTGGTTTACCCAACTCTTCTTCTAGGAAGGAAGCCCACTGGCTGGGTTAAAGATCTTGTGGAAGTAAAAGATTCAGTAGCCTGTCCAAACTGGTGAGAGTTGTTGCCTGGGTTTGTCTAGCTGGCAAGCAGTGGCTGAAGAGGAACAGTCAAAGTGGGAGATAAGATCACCCAAGCAAGCTGTGCTGACTGTCAAAGAACGAGAAGATGCACTCAAAGACATCTTCCTCGCAGCTCAGAAAAATACAGTTTTTTTTTTCTCTTTTTTTTTCCCACACACAACTCTAAGCATGCTGGCAGTATACAAAGATGTGAACTCTGGAGTACTAGTTTGTGGAGGCAGAATTCAGACGTTCAATGAAGATAAGACAGTGCCAGTTTTACCATTTGAAGCACGGGTGTCTACACTGTTGGCACAGGAATCCCACAAAGCAAACCACGAGGGAGTGGCAGGAACCCTTCTCCAGATGAGGAACAAAGCCTGGGTAATAAAAGGCCATATACTTGCCAAGAAAATGGTTGACAGCTGTGTGGTCTGCAGGAAAAACAAGGCAAAACAGTGTTAACAAATCATGGCTGACCTGCCTCTAGAGCGAACAAGCCCAGTTGCACATTTTGAATTCACCACTATGGACCTGTTCGGCCCTTATGAAGTGAAAGATGAGGTCAAGAAGAGAACTAGACTCAAAGTATGGGGAATAGTCTTCTGCTGCATGGCTTCCCGAGCCATACACACTGAAGTGGTGAGTGACATGTCATCTGAAGGATTCCTGCTAGCCTATCAAAGGTTCACTTCACTGAGAGGACACCCCAGGAAACTCTAGTCAGATCCTGGCACAAATTTTGTGGGATCCAGACCTGCACTGGAGAAGCTTCACAAATTCCTTAACTGACTAAACAAGTCTGAACTTGAAGACACAGCTGCCAAGCATGGTACAGAATGGTCGTGGAAGATCCACCCTGCAGACGCTCCCCATAGGAATGGTGCAGCAGAGGCAGCTGTCAAAGTAGTGAAGCGGGCGTTGAGCAACCTTGGTGGAGATGGTGTTTTCACATGGGGAGAATTCCAAACTTTTCTCTTCATGGCAACTAACCTTGCAAATAAGAGACCCATCGATGCAAGAACTCAAAGCAGAGAAGACTGTATAGACTACATCGCCCCGAATTCTCTGCTTTTAGGACGTGGCAATCCAAAGGGAGACCCTGGAGATTTCCAGTTTGATGGCTACCCTAACAATTTCTGGAAGAAGTGGAGCCAATTGGCTGGACCTAGTCTGTTCATAAGGAACAAATGGCACACCAAAGAGCAAAATGTTGCTGTTGGAGATGTGGTCTGGTTGGCTGACCAAAACGCCCTGAGAGGACAGTACAAGCTGGCTAGAGTGGTCAGTGTCAATGCTGACAGCAAGTGCATCGTAAGAGATGTGCTTGTTAAGACTTTTCCCAGCTATCCTGTTCACATCAAAAAGGCAAACGGCAAAGAAGGGCTCACAAGAGCTAACAGTGAAAGAACCAAGAGGCTCCAAACCAAAATTCCAGTCACAATTCTTCATAGAGATGTAAGACTCCTTGTAATTTTACTTCCCACTGAAGAACAAACAGAGGTGTGAAGGGATTGTGTGACCTCTGGGTTTGGAAAAAAACAGGAGCTCAAGTGGGAGAAGTTGAGCTGAATCTCAGAAATGAGTCAAAGAACTACACTTCCCAGAGTGCACCAGCAGCAGCAATCTGGCTGCTTGTCACCCGTTCTGTCATTTTCACTGATTTGGAGCACATGTTAAAAACATGAAGGTCCTCAGTCATTCAGACAAACAAACTTCACTGAGAAGGCACTCCAAGTTCACTTGTACATTCTGTCTAAAGACGCCAATGGTCAGTGAAATGTTTTATTTACTTTCGTGGTGTTTGGAATGCTGTGTAATGTTCAAGTTGTCACAGACACGCCAGGCTCCAACCCCATCCAATCACAGCGCACTCCCTCACCCGAATACTGATCACACACACCTGCCCCTCGTCAGCACCATCATCCACCAACACTTAAAAGACAGTCACACACACACAGTCACTGTCCGGTCTCGTTCGCAACTAGGAATACCTATCTGCCGACTTCAAGGACTTCCATTGCTATACCTACCTGTCTCCAGTGACTCCCAGTTACCTCCTGTGTCTTTCGTGAGTGTGTGTGTATCTTCAGCCCTCAACGTCTCCACTCTGCTGCTACTTCCAGGACCTACTCCCGACTTCATCACAAGGACAGCATACATCAAAAAAAATCCCAACACACCTGTGATACTTTGTCTCCGACCCTTCTGTACTGTAACACAAGTCAAGTCACCTTTATATAGCACTTTAAACAAAAAAGATTGCATAATTTCAGAGTGCCAGCAAGTCAGATAGTGCACGAAGAATTCATCTGTTTCCTGTGGTCTTGTCCCAGATGGTCATCCGAGACAAGGTCTTTACAGGGAATCTGTCTCTGGGGCTTTAGTTGCCCTGGTCCTCCACTGTCTTTCAGGGCTGTAGAGGTCCTTTTCTAGGTTGCTGATCCACGCATCTGGGCTGGATACGTACTGAGATCCGGGTGACTGCAGTGACCCTCTGACTTGGATACAGACTGGATCCTGATGGCTATGGTGGACCTCGGAATAAGAGAGAAACAGACTAATTTTAGCGTAGTATGCCATTCATGCTAATTTGTGCAAGTACATTGGGTGTTTTAATGGGTAGTTTTTCCCCGTTCCGGTTTACCTCATTAAGGCGGCCTAAAATGCCTTAAACGGATTTGGATATTAGAAGTGGTATTAGTGTGTATGTGTAAGCCAGGGTTAAAGAGACCCTGGGTTTTTTAATCAAGATTTAATACTGCAAGAGTATTTCTGCCTCCCGAACAATGTTAGGTAGGTTATTCCAGAGTTTAGGCCCTAAATAGGAAAATGATCTGCTGCCGCAGTGTGACTTTGATATTCGAGGTATTATCAAATTGGGGCCAGAGTTTTTTGAGAACGTAGCGGGATGTGGAGTGGACTATAACTGTAAACAGGAGCTCGTTCAACATGATACTTGAGGTGCTAAAAACCATTCAGGGCTTTATAAGTAATAAGCAAGATTTTAAAATATTATTACAATGTTTGATAGGGAGCCAGTGCAGTGTTGACAGAACTGGGCTAATATGATCATACTTCCTGGTTCTAGTAAGAACTCTAGCAGCTGCATTTTGGAAACTAACTGGAGTTTGTTTACTAAGCGTGGCAGAACAACCACCCAATAAAGCATTACAATAAGCTAACCTTGAGGTCATAACGGCATGGATTATACATTTCTGCATGTGTACATTGAGAGCATAGGCCGTAATTTTAGATATATTTTTTGAGATGGAAAAATGCAGTTTTACAATTGCTAGAAACGTGGCTTTCTAAGGAAAGGTGTGCTATCAAATCAGCACACCGTAGTTTCCTAAACTGATGAGAAGAAGTGACAGGAGCAGCCATCCAAGTCTTAGACAGCGTTCTAGATTATTACATGCAGAGCTTTTAGGTCCTATAATTAACACCTCTTTTTTTTGCAGAATTTTAGCAGTAGAAGAAATTTACTCGTGCATCCAATTTTTTTATATCGACTATGCATTCCGTTAGTTTTTCAAATTGTTATGTTTCGCCAGGCCGCGAAGAAAATATAGAGCTGAGTATCATCAGCATAACAGTAAAGCTAACACCGTGTTTCCTGATGATATTTTCCAGGTTAACATGTAAAGCGTCGAAAGAGTAATGGCCATAGTACTGAGCCGATGGCAGTCATATAAGTACGATTTAATGATCGATATGATACCTCTTCATTCACTGCTACGAATTGATGGCAGTCATATAAGTACGATTTAAACCATGCTAATGCACTTCCCATTAAGGCCAACAAACGTTCTAGTCTATGCAAAAAGAACGTGTGGGTCAATAGTGTCGAACACAGCACTAAGGTCCAATAGCACTAATAAGAGATACAACCACGATCAGTATGATAAAGCAGGTCATTTGTAACTCCCTAAGGAGACAGGTCTCAGTACTATGATAAAAACCGTTACTAAAATCCTGACTGGAAATCCTCACAGATGCCATTTTTCCTCTCAAAATATGTTCAATATTGTGAGGATACTACCTTTTCTAGTATCTTGGACAGATACTAGAATCAAGCTATGTTTAATTGCTGTGTAGATTGGTTAAGGAACACATTGCAGCATTGACTTCATTGATGTCTTGTTAAATGGGTTCTTTATTCCATGTAAAGTCTCATTAAGTGGGCGTAATTCATCATAAATTCATATAAAAATGTTTAAATAAATGTTTAAACTTCAATTAAAATTCATTAAAAATGTTTAATTGAAATGTTAACACTTGTTCTCCCTCCCATCTTAACAAAGGTTTACAAACCTAATTCAATGAACAGACCAATCAACTGAGAAAGCCAAAATAAAAATAAAAGTGATTGAGTTGGAAATTTGAGTCGTCCATGTGTCCTTTTGGAAATTGAATAAGAGTAGGACTTGACACAGGTTACACAACATTACACAAGTTTTTATTTTTTAACACAAAGATAATACACAAATGAAAAAATTCTCACTTCAAAAAATGGATTTTAATTGCCTTCACTCTATTTTAATGTGAAATATTGTATTTATTAAAAGATAATACAGTAAGGAAGAAATAAAAATATATATTAATTCTAATGGGAAAAAAATAGCTCATTCAAATTTTATAAATATTGCATAGTATCATAAATCCCTTGAAATTCTAAACAAGAATACAGGTGCTGGTCATATAATTAGAATATCATCAAAAAGTTGATTTATTTCACTAATTCCATTCAAAAAGTGAAATTTGTATATTATATTTATTCATTACACACAGACTGATATATTTCAAATGTTTATTTCTTTTAATTTTGATGTTTACATCTGACAACTAAGGAAAATCCCAAATTCAGTATCTCAGAAAATTAGAATTTTGTGAAAAGGTTCAATATTGAAGACACCTGGTGCCACACTCTAATCAGTGAATTAACTCAAAACACCTGCAAAGCCTTTAAATGGTCTCTCATCTAGTTCTGTAGGCTACACAATCATGGGGAAGACTGCTGAATTGACAGTTGTCCAAAAGACGACCATTGACACCTTGCACAAGGAGGGCAAGACACAAAAGGTCATTGCAAAAGAGGATGGCTGTTCACAGAGCTCTGTGTCCAAGCGCATTAACAGAGGTGAAGGGAAGGAAAATATGTGATAGAAAAAAGTGTACAAGCAATAGGGATAACCGCACCCTGGAGAGGATTGTGAAACAAAACCCATTCAAAATGTGGGGGAGATTCACAAAGAGTGGACTGCAGCTGGAGTCAGTGCTTCAAGAACCACTACACAAAGACATATGCAAGACATGGGTTTCAAGCTGTCAGATTCCTTGTGTCAAGCCACTCTTGAACAACAGACAGCTTCATAAGCGTCTCGCTTCAAAAAGGACTGGACTGCTGCTGAGTGGTCCAAAGTTATATGCTCTGATAAAAGTAGATTTTGCATTTCCTTTGGATATCAGGGTCCCAGAGTCTGGAGGAAGAGAGGAGAGGCACACAATCCACGTTTCATGAGGTCCAGTGTAAAGTTTCCACAGTCAGTGATGGTTTTCGGTGCCATATCATCTACTGGTGTTGGTCCACTGTGTTTTCTGAGGTCCAAGGTCAACACAGCCGTATACCAGTAGGTTTTAGAGCACTTCATGCTTCCTGCTGCTGACCAACTTTATGGAGATGCAGATTTCATTTTCCAACAGGGCTTGGCCCCAGCACACAGTGCCAAAGCTTCCAGTACCTGGTTTAAGGACCATGGTATCCTCTGTTCTTAATTGGCCCAGCAAAACTCGCTCTGACCTTAACCCCATAGAAAATCTATGGGGGTATTGGGGAAGAGGAAGATGCGATATGCCAGACCCAACAATGCAGAAGAGCTGAAGGCCACTATCAGAGCAACCTGGGCTCTCATAACACCTCAGCAGTGCCACAGACTGATCGACTCCAATGCCACACCGCATTGCGGCCGTAATTCAGGCAAAAAGGAGCCCAACAAACAAGTATTGAGTGCTGTACATACTCATACTTTTCATTTTTATACTTTGTGTAGTTGGCCAAGATTTCTAAAAATCAGTTTATTAGGTATTGGTCTTAATTTATATTCAATTTTCTTAGATACTGAATTGTGGGATTTTCCATATTTGTCAGTTATAAATCATAAAAATTAAAAAAAAAAAACATTTGAAATATACCAGTCTGTGTGTAATGAATGGATATAATATACAAATTTCACTTTTTTGAATGGAATTAGTGAAATAAATCAACTTTTTGGATGATATTCTAATTATATGACCATATATATATATATATATAGAGCGAAATATATATATATATATATATATATATATTATTGAACAAAAATGTAATAGATTGATTTTCCTGAGGATAAAATGTTACTTTTTGAGTCTTCGGTGACTTTTAACTGCGAAGGAGCCAAGTGTGACTCCCAAACGAAGAGGCCCAGAGGGTTAAGAGGATGCACAAAAACTTTGAATATGTAGTTTATCTATTTAGTAACATATTAACATAAAGATGCAGTATAATGCTAGAAAATATCATATACATTTTTAAAAATTACTGT